>NC_143140.1:74193364-74496395 GCF_059928025.1 Delphinapterus leucas
ATATTATTTCTTTAATTTGCACTTATTTTATTATCAGTGAGGTTGAATATATTTTCATGTTTATTTGAATTTTTCTTGTCAATTTCCTAGTCACACCCTTTTTTTACATAAAAAAATAATTTATTGCTAAAAATGCTAACCATCGCTTGAACCTTTAGTGATTTGAAATCTTTTTGCTGATGGAAGGGCTTGACTCAATGGTAATGGCTGCTGACAGAGCAGGGTGATGGTTTCTGAAGGCTGGGGTGGATATGACAATTTTTTTAAGATTTTTATTGGATTATAGTTGATTTACAATGTTGTGTTAGTTTCAGGTGTACAGCAAAGTGAATGCCAAAAATCACATTAAAGATGCTAAGCATCACTAATTATTAGAGAAATGCAAATCAAAATTACAATGAGGTATTACCTCACACCAGTCAGAATGTCTGTCATCAAAAAATCTACAAACAATAAATGCGAGAGAGAGTGTGGAGAAAAGGGAGCCCTCCTACACCGTTGGTGGGAATGTAAATTGGTACAACCATTGTGGAGAATAGTATGGAGGTTCCTTAAAAAACTAAATATAGAAATACCATATGACCCAGCAATCCCATTACTGGGCATATACCCTGAGAAAACCATAATTCAAAAAGATACATGCACCCCAATATTCATTGCAGCATTATTTATAATAGCCAGGACATGGAAGCAACCTAAATGTCCATTGACAGAGGAGTGTATAAAGATGTGTTGCATATATACAATGGAATATTACTCAGGCATAAAAAAGAATGAAATAATGCTATTTCCAGCAACATGGTTGGACCTAGAGATTGTGATACTGAGACCTAGTCACACCCTTTGATAATATCTCAAATAAGTAGGTATTACTTTGCTTCCAACCTCCCCACCTCCTCTCTCTCCTTTATCTTCTTATTCCTAACTTACATTTTCCTTTAAAAATGGGTTTTATAATACAAAGTAAAAACCATAACTCATAGAAGGTAGTAGTGGAGAGAAAATCTACACCAGGAAAAGAGAAATTTGGAAACTGTCTTGCCCCAACCTTTCCCTTCAGTAGACACTCATATTTTTGCCAAGCCCCAAGAATGGATCACTGATCCCTCTTAAGGAACACTTTCCAAGAATCCTCACTCTGGGAGACTTCAGAGAACAATGAGAAATGGCTATAATTCTATCTGGGTAGACGATTCACTTGGCTTATTGAAATGTTACTTACTGAATTCTTTTTTTTTTTTTTAACATCTTTAAGAGCTGAGTGTTTTAAAATCCTGGACTGCTATATATATATATGCCAGGAATCAAGATTCTAAAGGAAATGGTAGGAGGGAGGCCAGGCAGAAAATGGCAGAGGAAGCAGTTAGTCAATTTCCCAATGAAAGTTCACAGAAGAGGCATGGCAAAGCCATGGTTCTCAAAGTATGGGTGCCTAGACCAACAGGAGCAGTGGTATTCCCTGAGAACTTGTTAGGAATGCAAATCCTCTGGCCCTACCTCGGAGCTACTGAATCAAAAGTTCTGGAGTAGGCCTGAAATCTGTGTTCAACACACCCTCCTGATGACTCTGAAGTACACTCAAGTTAAGGTTTATTAGTATTGAGAACCATGTCCCACCTGCATAAAGAAATAAATAACATATTATTCCCAGGTTGTTTCAATTTGTCTCATCTCTCTCGGTATGCAACCCTTTCATGCTCACCATCACTATGTGACAGTTAATTTAAATTACCTTATAAAATAGAAATACTTACACTCCTGCTCAGAAGCGCTACTGGGCATATACCCTGAGAAAACCATCATTCAAAAAGTCATGTACCACAATGTTCACTGCAGCTCTTTTTACAATAGCCAGGACATGGAAGCAACCTAAGTGTCCATCAACAGATGAATGGATAAACAAGATGTGGTGCATATATACAATGGAATATTACTCAGCCATAAAAAGAAACGAAATTGAGTTATTTGTAGTGAGGTGGATGGACCTACAGACTGTCATACAGAGTGGAGTAAGAAAGAGAAAAACAAATACCGTATGCTAACACATATATATGGAATCTTAAAAAAAATTGTTCTGACGAACCTAGGGGCAGGACAGGAATAAAGACACAGATGTGGAGAATGGACTTCAGGACATGGGGAGGGGGAAGGGTATTCTGGGACAAAGTGAGAGAGTGTCATGGACATATATACACTACCAAATGTAAAACAGATAGCTAGTGGGAAGCAGCTGCATAGCACAGGGAGATCAGCTCGGTGCTTTGTGTCCACCTAGAGGGGTGGGATAGGGAGAGTGGGAGGGAGACACAAGAGGGAGTGGATGAGTATATATATATATACGTATAGCTGACTCACTTTGTTATACAGCAGAAACTAACACAACAATGTAAAGCAATTTTACTCCAATAAAAATGTTAAAAAATTAAATAAATAAGGAGAAATAAAAATTCCACAATAATAGTTGGAGGTTTTAATACCCCTCTTAGTAATTGATAGGACAAGTAAACAAGAAAAAAATCAAAGAATGAAAAAGGAAGTCAGAGAATGAGAGGAAACATTTGCAATATGTGTGTCCCACAAAAACTTGTGTCCAGAATATATAAAGAACTCTTCCAAATCTCAAGACCACCATGCAGTGAAAAGTAAGCAAATGACTTGAACAGACATTTCAAATAAGAAGTTATACAAGGACCAAAAATCACATGAAAATGGTGGTGACACAGTTGTATCCATTTTTTCCAAGCTCACACTTAAAATGCATATTTCAGGCCTGTGCGTGTCACTGTATATAAATATTACCTTAATAAAAAGAGTACAGGAGGATCAGGAAGAGAAGGGTCTACATTTGAACCCCGCTTAACCACTTACCTTGGTGGCCTTGGGCAAGTTACTTAACCTCTCAGAGCCCCAGTTTCTTTATCTGTAAAATGGGGATAAGAATGAGCTCTTCACTGGGCTGCTGTGAAGATTCCATACAACCACACAAGGCATGCAGCACTTAGCGTGTATGAGGCACTCTATTAACTAGCTTAATGTTCGCTCTTTACTCCCCACCCTCCTTCTTCCTCTTGCCTCCCAGCTCCTCAAACTTCTCTCTCCATGGATTCCTTCAGGACAAGCAAGAAAGTAGGGGGAGAATGTCCTAACTTGCGCAGCGTGGGGTCCATGTGGCTGGGAGAGGAAACCCTGCTGCCATCACTTCCTCCCTGGGGCTGTTAGGAGGAGACGGAAAAGGAACTGTTTCTATGAGCCAGTGCTCCTGTGTAACCATCTCCCCTAAAAGCAGATGCAGAGCTAACATCTAGCCCCAAGTACCGGACAGTCCATGCTACGTGTACATTTTGATATAGTAAAAGCTGGCTTATCGGGCATGCTAGCAACTAAAAGTGAACTGAACAGCCTAAGGACAACCTTGAGGGATTCAACCAAATAAAAATGAAATCCTGTGGTTTTAATATTAAATATAATATTAATAATAATATAAATATTCAGTATCAGAATGCCCTAAAACTTGGTAATCCTCATGTGTACATAAGTATATTGTGTCTCTATCTATCTATCTATCATCTATCTACCATCTATCTATTATCTATCATCTATCTATTTTACAGTTGCACATCACTGCATTGTATTGGAAGACTATAATTTATAACTAGGATCGGACTAGTAGACATTTAGATTGTTTCTAATCTTTTCCAAATACAGGTAATTCTCCAATTAATGGCCTTATTTATGAATCATATTTTAGGCGTGCAAGTATATCAAAGCAATAAAACCCCAGAAACCAAATGGATGAGCCAATTTCTATTTGTCTGTGTTATTTTGGTAGGTATTAGCAAATTGCCATCCATAAAGATTGTACCAACTTATACTCCTACCAGAAATATTTGAGAGAGCCTGTGCCCCAGAGCCTGACCCTGGAGTATATCAAATTTTTCAATTTTTGTTCTTTGGATTAATGGAAAATAGACATTCAACAAGCTTTTATGATGAAAAAGACTGAGACTCTTGTCATATGGTAAAAAGCTATTTGACCTTATTTTTGTGAACTGTTTATACGATTTGTTCTTTTCTCTGTCAAGTTACTGGGAAGTTTGATGTTCAAAAATGTTAACAATTTGGCACAATCTCCCACCAACAGTAAAGGATTCCAGACCAATTAGAATGGATGCCAGTTTTAAACACCTGGAATGCCTGTGGCATCACGTTCCAGTGGAAGATTAACCCTGATTGATGGTGTATTTCTAGGCGCTTTCAGTATACAAGAAGATTTGAAACTAACTTTCTCCAAACTTGTCATTTATCGTCTGCATTTGCTTATGCTATTTTTTGGCGGGGAGTCCAAATGTTTTTAATCTTAGACCATTATGCCATCCACATTTTCAATTAGAAAGAGTTTTCCACTCCAAGAGTTTGAGCAATTTTTTTATTTTTTGAGTACATATGATTTCAAATTTTCACACTTAAACTTTTGAAAGAGTTGGATGTTATCCTAGTATTCGTTATGAGATATAAATATAAATCTATCCTTATTTTCTCCAGATCTTAATTGTCTAACTCTATTGATTAGCTTGTCTTTTTTCCCACTGACTTGAAAGCAACGTTTCCCATATTCTAAATTCCCATATGAATTTAGACTTATTTCTATACTTTCTAATTAATTTTGTTAATCTGTATAAATGTTTACTACTAGTACCACACTGGTTTGATTAGTAAATCCTTGTAATACACTTTAAAACTTTTACGTCTTCTCTACCTCATTGCTCTTCTTTTTCAAAGTTTTCCTGTTTATTTTTATTTCCCCACATTAGATTTAGAGTTGGTTTGTATAATTCCTCTCTCCTTCAAAAAAGATGTTGATGCCACTCTCATACACTGCTGGTGGGAACAAAAAATATGGAAGTGAAGTTGGTAGTATCTAGTAAAATTTGCCCTTTGGACAAGCAATCCTAATTCTAGGTGTCTGTCCCAGAGATTCATTAGAAATGCACAAGAGAATTCATGGAAGCACTATTTGTAATAGCAAAACAAAAAACAAAAAAACCCAACAATAACAACAAAATAAAAAACAAATTGGGAAATCCTAAATTATTGTCAATAGGAAGCTGGTTGAATAAAATATGTATACCCATACAATGAAGTAACGTGCAGCTGTAAAAATGATTAAGGACCATCTCTATGGTGTGATCTGAGTAAATTGGTATTTAATGTTTTTTTTTAACTTACTTTTTTCCTCTGAGTCTTTAACCTCTTGTGATTTCTTTATGGTGAATTTTCTGTTTCTCTTTCAATAGGTAAGATAGCGATTTATCAATTTTTTTTCCCAAAAAACCAGCTTTGGTATTTATTAATTCTATATGTTTTCTGATTTCTAACACACTTTGTTGTTCTTTTCATAAATTTCAGATTCAGATGCTTGATTATTTGTTTTCAATTTTTTCTTTTGGTTATGCAAATATTTACACCTATGAATTTTCTTCTGTGCTTTCCTATAGTGAATCTCATAAATTATTATATGTAATGTTCTCATTATTTTCTAGAAATTCTGCAGTTCCAGTTTGCACTCTACATTGATTTCAGAGATGTTTGAAGTCATTGCTTTGTTGGTTTGTATGTTTGTTTTAATTTCCAAGTGGAAGTATCTTTAGTTTTCTGGTTTTGTTATTATTTTCTATTTTTATCACATTTCAATCAGAAAAATATTCTTTACTACTTACGTTTTTGGAATGTATTGAGGTTGCCTTGTGACCTCTTATATGATCAATATCATGAATATAGCAAGGACACCTAGAAAGAGTGGGTATTCTCTATTTTCAGGGTTCAAAGTTTGATATATACCAATCAGATGCACTTTTAAAATTATGTTATTTAGGTCAACTATAATCTTAATTTTGTCCAATTTGAACTATCATAGACTGAGAGAGGTATTAAATTAATATTAAATTAAATTCATCTACTTCTTGTAAGTGGATATTTTTCTCCTTTTATCCCCTGTACTTTTTATAGTTACTCTTAGTTGAGGCCTAGCTATACATGTTTATCTCCATTATAAACTCTTCATATTGGCATTACAAAGGGGCCTTCTCTTTCTCCTTGAATAATTGTTGACCTAAGTTGCATTTTGTTTAATTTCTTAAAAGTCAAAATCCCTACATTTTGTTTGCATTGCATGAGAATACATTTGCCCATTTTTTTCCAAAATTTTCTGACTTATTTTACTCACTGACTTTGGTTTCATTCTGGAGTTAGGTTTTCTTTCATTTGTTCCTATATGAAAACGTATTTCTATTAGTCAGTGGATTATTTATGGACATGCAGATGTCCATAAACATTGCCATGACAGAAATATCTATCTGCTGCACCACTTGGATGAGTGCCCTTAGAGAATCTGCCTTTTAGGTTTGCAATATTACCTTTCACCTCTCTTTCCTGAGCATCTCTGCCCCACTCTCTACATAGTTCTTCCTCAGAGATAACATCACATTCAGTAATCAGCTGGATAGGAATACTTCTGAAATCTATGTAATGTGTACATCAATCAGGTAATGAAGTAGAGTTTTGTGTGGCGTATAAAACCATATTCGGTGCCACATGGTCCCTTTACCTTTCTAATCCTGGCCTCAAGGCTACAGTCTAAGATTTCTACTTACCTTGGATATAGATTGAACCTCCTGCTTTCCAATACGGCCAAAATAAAATTCAAAAACTTCTGCCAAGTCACAATTCTCCAATACAAACCCTACCTTATTCTCATAAAAGAATCCAGCAAATTGACAGACCACTGTCCCTTTACTTATTTCATTCCCTTTGCCCAGAATGCTATCTTCTTGTTAGGGAGCTTACTCTTCCTGTAAGATGCATCTTCAGTTTGAAACTTTTTCTTGCCCTCCCTCCAGTCAAGTATGTTCTCATTTGCCAGAACAAAATTCATCTAGGACATACCACTGATTTTTGCACTTAGAAAATTCCTCCCTGTGTTGTGAATCACTTCCATATGTGAACATAAATTTTTCCATATTTTTTCTCAGGAAAATGGAATTTTCTTAAATTCCTGTAGACGCAGAGCTGCCAGCACTATTTAAAGAGAGCAGACCTCATTAAAACTTTTTTAATGGTTTTTAGCACCTTAGTGTAAATTGCCTTTTCAGTTAACTGGTTTTAGTGCAGAAAGGAAATGAAAAGCAAGAGTTGGAGGAAGAGTAATTTTGAAATAAACCTTAATGGAGAGAGTTAGTGGTGAACAGAAATCCCATGGTACCTGGTGCAGGGAGGAGGCAGAATGGGAAACAGAGGACCAAATAAAGAATCGTAGAAGAGGGAAGACAACGACACCATTTAATTCATGTTTTTACTGAGGCAATCCCCTTCTCCAAGTTCAAAACTGTAAGCTCTAACACACTTGATAAACCTGTGCACTAAGTATTTTTCCTAACATCTCATTATAAAAATCTTCAAATAGGTAGCAAAGTTGAAAGAATTTTAACATAAAAACCAGTATATTCACTTCCTAGATGGTGCCATTAACATTTTACTTATGTTTTGTCAACCACATCTGCTCATCTATCCATCCAACAATCTCTCCCAGTTTTTCATGCATTTTAAAGTAAATTGCAGAATCTCTATGTTCCTGCTTAAGCACTTCAGAATGCATATTATAAACACGTTCAACTTTTTAATATTCTCTTTCCTTTAAATGTAAAATGTATTGTGTAATATACCATTATCTGATAGCTAAACTAGGACAGCTCCATGCTTATCTCCAGAGATGCCTAGGTGTCTGGTACCAAGAAAAAAACAAGTGAGCTAACCAAAGATTTATAATGTGTTCTTTAAATCTCAAACTTTAAGCTTTACACCCAGGACCAGCTTGTTTAAAGATCACTTACACTTGGGGTAATGGGTTAACCACCCTGGCTTGGCAATGTGACTAGAGAGGCATAAAAGATTCTACTGGAGATCTTTCCTCATGGTCTCCTGAAACTAAGATTCCTCACTCACATATCAGTGGTTCATAATCCACACATCAAGCGCACTCTATGAGAAAAAAAAGACCCCTGGGGAGCTGACTCTAGGAGTACCTCTGTTCCCCATGCTTGCCTATACTTGGAACATGCTACACCATTTTCTATGCCTTGGTTATCGCCTTATGTGAGTATGCTCTGTGAAGTGCTGTAAATCCTTTCCTTTATCTAATCCTGTGAAATTGCAGTATTTATACACAATGTAATATATAAAATTTAGGTGATATTTACCAAGTTTTGAAAGAAGGAATACATCTGTATAACCCTAACTCCTATCAAGACATAGAATATTCTTCTTAACCCCAGAATGTTCCTTCATGCCCCTTCCTAGTCAATCCCTAGCCCACGCTCAGAGGTACCTGTTGTTCTGTTTGTTTGCTTTTTCCCCACTATAGATTAGATCTGCCTGTTGCAAAACTTCATATATGTGAAGCCATACAATATATATTTTTATGTTTGGCTTCTTTACTCAGCATAATTTTGGGATTCATTCTTATTGTATGTATTAGTACATTGTTTCTTTTTACCGCTGAGTTAATATTCTATTGTATTAATATACCACAGCCTGTTTATCTATTCTCCTATTGAAGTACACAAAGGATTTTTCCAGCTTGGAGCAACTAAACCTAGAGTGGTATGAGTATAGTAATTGCAAAAGTCTTTTTATTTTCCTAACCTCTGAGTAAATACAAAAGATGGAAACTGCTGGGTCATGGGATAAGTGCACGTTTAGTTTTGTAAGAAATTAGCAATACGTTCCCAAAGTGGCTGCTGCATTTTACAATATATTCCTATCAGTAACATATGGACGTTTTAGTTAACTCCACATCCTTGTCAACATTTGATGTTGTGTCTTTTTAATTTTAGCCACTCAAGTAGATGTATACTGGTGTATTATTATGTTTTTAATTTTTATTTCCTGATGACATGATATTGAGCGTTTTACATATGCTTAAAGAATATTTGAATGTTTTCTCTTGTTAAGTGTCTGTTAAAATATTTTGCCCCTTTTTTTCTTTTTTTTTTTTGCGTTACGCGGGCCTCTCACTGCCATGGCCTCTCCCGTCGCGGAGCACAGGCTCCGGACGCGCAGGCCCAGTGGCCATGGCTCACGGGCCCAGCCGCTCCGCGGCACGTGGGATCCTCCCGGACTGGGGCACGAACCTGCGTCCCCTGCACCGACAGGCAGACTCCCAACCACTGCGCCACCAGGGAAGCCCTTGGCCATTTTTAAAATTGGATTATTTGCCTTTTCATTAGTGAGTTGTGGGCATTCATTGTATATTCTGGGTACCAATCCCTTCACAGTTACATGTTTTGCAAATATTATCACTGAGGCTGTGGTTTGCCTAGTCATTTCTCTTATTAATGATGTCTTTTGATGAACAGAGGTGATCAGTTTTTTAAAAGTCTAGTTTTTTCAATCCAATCTTCAGAAACAAGAAAAATAATAAATCGTTGTTTTAAACCATTATAGTTTTGGTGGTAGTTTGATATCAATAATAGATAATACTACCTCATGTCCACAGGTTAAAAGTGAAAAAAGAGTTTTAAGGAAAAGAGCCCTGAACTCTGTCTCAGGCACGCCCTAAACACGTTCTGGACAGCTATAAAACTAACCATTTTTACTAGAATAAATGAGGATTATAACTTTCTGATATATTTCCCTATCCATGCATGAATACTGAAGAAACAAAATCCTCCATGCATTATGCAAAGACTGACACAGAAACTCCTAAAACCTCACGAGAGTGGAACTCCACTTTATAATTTTGATTAGTACTTTTTTTTCAGTGCTGGTTCTTGGTAATTTGCTTGACAGAGTGAACAACACCTCTTCAATGTGAAAAATCAGTTGACTAAAATTACGTGAATGACAGAAAAATTGAGGCTAGAGTTCTATAATTATGGTTGTCCTGGCTATAATGTAAAACAATCAATTAAAAAGATTGTAAGAGTATCTTTCCTCATTCACACCAGGGGATAATACTTAATGATATGATAGACTCTTACTGAAGGTATTAACTAACGTGAATGAGGGCTGTGATTTTTTTTTTTCCTGAGAAGACAATTACAAACTATAATGCTGTGTTTGACTCACTTATATTTTAATACAGAGAGATGAACATAATGAAAAACATTTTGTGTATAAATTATATTATTTTTTTCAGAGCTCTGTGTCTTTTATTTTTTTTTGAATTTAATTTATTTTTTTTATACAGTAGGTTCTTATTAGTTATCCATTTTGTACGTATCAGTGTATACATGTCAATCCCAATCTCCCAGTTCATCCCACCACCACCGTCCCCCTACTACTTTCCCCCCTGGTGTCCACACGTCTGTTCTCTACATCTGTGTCTCTACTTCTGCCCTGCAAACCAGTTCACCTGTACCATTTTTCTAAGTTCCACATATATGCGTTAATATACGATATTTGTTTTTCTCTTCCTAACTTACTTCACTCCGTATGACAGTCTCTAGGTCTGTCCACATCTCTATAAATGACAGCTCTGTGTCTTTTAGAAAAAATTCAAATCAAAACTGCAATGAGATATCATCTCACACCAGTCAGAATGGCCATCATCAAAAAATCTAGAAACAAATGCTGGAGAGGGTGTGGAGAAAAGGGAACACTCTTGCACTGCTGGTGGGAATGTGAATTGGTACAGCCACTATGGAGAACAGTATGGAGGTTCCTTAAAAAACTACAAATAGAACTACCATACGACCCAGCAATCCCACTACTGGGCATATACCCTGAGAAAACTATAATTCAAAAAGAGTCATGTACCACAATGTTCATTGCCGCTCTATTTACAATAAATAGCCAGGACATGGAAGCAACTTAAGTGTCCGTCATCGCATGAATCGATAAAGAAGATGTGGCACATATATACAATGGAATATTACTCAGCCATAAAAAGAAACGAAATTGAGCTATTTGTAATGAGGTGGATAGACCTAGAGTCTGTCATACAGAGTGAAGTAAGTCAGAAAGAGAAAGACAAATACCGTATGCTAACACATATATATGGAATTTAAGAAAAAGAATGTCATGAAGAACCTAGGGGTAAGACAGGAATAAAGACACAGACCTACTAGAGAATGGACTTGAGGATATGGGGAGGGGGAAGGGTAAGCTGTGACAAAGCGAGAGAGAGGCATGGACATATATACACTACCAAACGTAAGGTAGATAGCTGGTGGGAAGCAGCCGCATAGCACAGGGAGATCAGCTCGGTGCTTTGTGACCGCCTGGAGGGGTGGGATAGGGAGGGTGGGAGGGAGGGAGACGTAAGAGGGAAGAGATATGGGAACATACATATATGTATAACTGATTCACTTTGTTATAAAGCAGAAACTAACACACCATTGTAAAGCAATTATACTCCAATAAAGATGTAAAAAAAAAAAAAAATCTTAGCAGAACGGCAATCTAAATTTTTGAGGAGAGAAGGAAGAGGTTTACTATTTTTCTCTCAAATTCAAAAATCACAAAAGTATACAGTCTAAGTATGAAATGATTATATTATTATGGGGATAAGTTTTTAAAGAGTATTCTTGTATTCAAGCTACATTAGGTCCTTTAAGGTTTGCTTTTTATCCTGAAAAGTTATGCTAGGATCTATGTCCATTCATTCATTCCACAAATATTTAGTAGTTATTGACTACTATATTGCCAGGTATTGTTGAAAACTCTAAAACTTCCCTACTCTGATGGAGGGACCATACAACACAAGGATACTTAAGCCTCAAAAGTGGATGAAGTCACTTTCTAAATATGTGTGGAAAGAGAAGAAAGAGTTGAGGAAGACAGAGAAAGAATTATTTAAGAAACTAAGAAGAAAAGCCAGAGAGATTATAGGTAAACCAGAAAAATGTGATGTTCCACAAAGCAAGTGAAGAAAGTGTGTCAGGAAGGAAAGAGAGTAATTAACTGTGTCAACTGCTGCTGATAGTTTAAGGAAGATGAGGACTGAGAAATGACCACTGGATGTGGCAATGTGAAAGTCACTGGTGACAGGAACAATTTTGATGGCATGGTGCGGTGAACGCACAGAGGATAGGATTGGAGTCAGCAAAGACAGACAGCTCTTTCTTGGACTTTGTTGTAAAAGGAAACTGACCAACGGCAATGGCATCTGTACAGCAAAAATGGGTCAAGAGAGGGAATTTTTATGTAAAAAATTACAGCATGTTTGTAAGCAGATGGGAATGACACAATGGAAAGAAAGAAAAATTGATGATGTATCTAAGAAGAACCCAATAATAAAAAACATCCTGAATCATTTCTCTAAACACACCCGCATTTGCTTCCTTGTGTCCTATCTTCAGAGCTAATCCTTGCTTTTCATTCTGCTTCACCCTTTGGGAAACCACTTCTGAGGCCTGGTTAGTTACTTCTAGCTCCTGATCTCTGGCTTTGTAACTCAGTCCTGCTCTCTTGCCTCAGTAAGGCATGCCCCCATCCATCATTAGACAATTCTAGAATATTTTCTCGTTACTTTCTGAGTGTGTTCTACCCCTATTTGTGAGTGCAAATAGTCTCAAGTAGGATATTTAATAAGAGACATTTAATTTAACTATGGACACACACTTTTGCATTATTTATAGGAAAACATTGAGCTATATTCCTCCTAAATTTGAGCCAAGAAAAGAACATTTATTTCTTTGTTAGAAAATTCTGAAATACAGTGGGCCATCTTTGGGAATACACGCTAGATTGCCCGCGTTTCCTAGACACAGTTTCTCCAATAAGAAGTAATCATCCCAACAAATGAACTTATTTACAAAACAGAAACAGACTTACAGATATCGAAAACAAACTTATGGTTACCAAAGGGGAAACATGGGGTGGGGGGAGGGATAAATCATAAGCTTGAGATGAACACACACACACACAGCTATATATAAGATAAATAACCAAGGACCTATGGTACAGCACAGGGAACTCCACTCAATATTCTGTGATAAGCTATATGAGAAAAGAATCTAAAAGAGAATGAATATATGTATATGTATAACTAAATCACTTTGCTGTACACCTGAAACTAACACAACATTGTAAATCAACTATACTTCAGGAGGGATGATCTCTCCATATTATCACCACTCCACCCTTTATTTTCTAACTTATTTTTCTCTTTTTAAAAACAAATGAAAAAAAACTAAAAACTCTTCTGAGTGCAAAAGTAATAGTCCTTCACTGTGAAAAAGAGATACTAGAGAAATGTAGAAGGAAATAAAGAAAAAATTACTGAAATTTTTACCACACAACATTTTGGATTAATTTCTCTAACACTTCTTGGCCTTTTGGCTAAGATCATGTGAGGATTCATTTCTCTATTACTATGCAAACTGTTTAGCAAACAAGAAATCACACATAATATTTGCACTTAAAATGATGCAATCACTATTTTTTTCCTTAGCTTTGATGTCTTCCTTTCTTTTTTAATTTTTATTTTATATTGGAGTACAGTTGATTTACAATGTTGCATTAGTTTCAGGTGTACAGTGAATTGATTTAGTTATACATATACATTTATCTGTTCTTTTTGAGATTTTTTCTCATATAGGTTATTACAGAGTACTGAGTAGAGTTCCCTGTGCTATACAGTAGGTCCTTGTTGACTATCTATTTTATATATAGTAGTGTGTATATGTTAATCCCAACCTGCTAATTTACCTGCTCTTAAGGTGTATATTCACAAGTTTAAAAGAATTTCTGGGTCAAAGTCTGTGTGAACATAGACTCTTGACAGTTTCTAAAATACTTATTTTGGGAGAGAGGGGGAAGATGGCGGAAGAGTAAGACGCGGAGATCACCTCCCTTCCCACAGATACAACAGAAATACATCTACACGTGAACAACTCCTACAGAACACCCACTGAACGCTGGCAGAAGACTTCAGACCTCCCAAAAGGCAAGAAACTCCCCACGTACCTGGGTAGGGCAAATGAAAAAAGAATAAACAGGGACAAAAGGATAGGGACGGGACCCGCAGCAGTGGGAGGGAGCTGTGAAGGAGGAAAGGCTTCCACACACTAGGAGCCCCTTTGCGGGCGGAGACGGTGGGTGGCGGAGGGGGGAGCTTCGGCGCTGCGGAGGAGAGCGCAGCAACAGGGGTGCGGAGGGCAAAGCGGGGAGATTCCCGCACAGAGGATTGGTGCCGACCGGCACTCACCAGCCCGAGAGGCTTGTCTGCTCACCCTCCGGGGCGGGCGGGGGCTGGGAGTTGAGGCTCGGGCTTGGGTCGGGTTGCAGAGAGAGGACTGGCTGCGTGAAAACAGCCTGAAGGGGTTAGTGCGCCACAGCTAGCCGGGAGAGTCCGGGAAAAAGTCTGGAGCTGCCGAAGAGGCAAGAGACTTTTTCTTCCCTCTTTGTTTCCTGGTGCACGAGGAGAGGGGATTAAGAGCGCTGCTTAAAGGAACTCCAGAGACGGGCGCGAGCCGCGGCTATCAGCGCGGACCCCAGAGACGGGCATGAGACGCTAAGGCCACTGCTACCGCCACCAAGAAGCCTGTGTGCGAGCACAGGTCACTATCCACACCCCCCTTCTGAGGAGCCTGTGAAGTCCGCCACTGCCAGGGTCCCGGGATCCAGGGACAACTTACCCAGGAGAACGCACGGCGTGCCTCAGGCTGGTGCAACGTCATGGCGGCCTCTGCCAACGCAGGCTCGCCCCGCATCCGTGCCCCTCCCTCCCACTGGCCTGAGTGAGGCAGAGCTCCTGCATCAGCTGCTCCTTTAACCCCGTCCTGTCTGAGCGAAGAACAGACGCCCGCTGCCGACCTACACGCAGAGGCGGGGCCAAATCCAAAGCTGAGCGCCGGGAGCTGTGCGAACAAAGAAGAGAAAGGGAAATCCCTCCCTGCAGCCTCAGAAGTAGCGGATTAAAGCTCCACAGTCAACTTGATGTACCTGCATCTGCGGAATACCTGAATAGACAACGAATCATCCCAAATTGAGGAGGTGGGCTTTGAGAGCCAGATATATTATTTTTTCCCCTTTTCCTCTCTTTGTGAGTGTGTATGTTTATGCTTCTGTGTGAGATTTTGTCTGTAGAGCTTTGCTTCCACCATTTGTCCTAGGGTTCTGTCCATCCATTTTTTTTTTTTACTTAAAACATTTTTTTCTTAATAACTTTTTTATTTTAATAAGTTTATTTTATTATATCTTACTTTATTTTATTTTATTTTATCCTCTTTCTTTCTACTTTCTCTCCCTTTTATTCTGAGCCGTGTGGATAAAGGCTCTTGGCTCTGCAGCCAGGAGTCAGTGCTGTGCCTCTGACGTGGGAGAGCCAACTTCAGGACACAGGTCCACAAGAGACCTCCCAGCTCCACATAATATCAAACGGCAAAAACCTCCCAGAGATCTCCATCTCAACACCAACACCCAGCTTCACTCAACGACCAGCAAGCTACAGTGCTGGACACCCTATGCCAAACAACTAGCAAGACAGGAACACAACCCCACCCATTAGCAGAGAGGCTGCCTAAAATCATAATAAGGCCCCAGACACCCCAAAACAAACCACCAGATGTGGACCTGCCCACCAGAAAGAAAAGATCTAACCTCATCCACCAGAACACAGGCACTAGTTCCCTCCACCACGAAGCCTACACAACCCACTGAACCAACTTTAGCCACTGCGGACAGACACCAAAAACAACGGGAACTACGAACCTGCAGCCTGCAAAAAGGAGACCCCAAACACCGTAAGATAAGCAAAATGAGAAGACAGAAAAACACACAGCAGATGAAGGAGCAAGATAAAAACCCACCAGACCTAACAAATGAAGAGGAAATAGGCAGTCTACCTGAAAAAGAATTCAGAATAATGACAGTAAAGATGATGCAAAATCTTGGAAATGGAATAGAGAAAATGCAAGAAACATTTAACAAGGACCTAGAAAAACTAAAGAGGAAACAAGCAAAGATGAACAACACAATAAATGAAATTAAAAATACTCTAGAAGGGATCAATAGCAGAATAACTGAGTCAGAAGAACGGATAAGTGACCTGGAAGATAAAATAGTGGAAATAACTACTGCAGAGCAGAATAAAGAAAAAAGAATGAAAAGAACTGAGGACAGTCTCAAAGACCTCTGGGACAACATTAAATGCACCAACATTCGAATTATAGGGGTCCCAGAAGAAGAAGGGAAAAGAAAGGGACTGAGAAAATATTTGAAGAGATTATAGTTGAAAACTCCCCTAATATGGGAAAGGAAATAGTCAATCAAGTCCAGGAAGCACAGAGTTGCATACAGGATAAATCCAAGGAGAAACATGCCAAGACACATACTAATCAAACTCAAAAATTAAATACAAATAAAGCATATTAAAAGCAGCAAGGGAAAAACAACAAATAACACACAAGGGAATCCCCATAAGGTTAACAGCTGATCTTTCAGCAGAAACTCTGCAAGCCAGAAGGGACTTGCAGGACATATTTAAAGTGATGAAGGAGAAAAACCTACAGCCAAGATTACTCTACCCAGCAAGGATCTCATTCAGATTTCATGGAGAAATTAAAACCTTTACAGACAAGCAAAAGCTGAGAGAGTTCAGCACCACCAAACCAGCTTTACAACAACTGCTAAAGGAACTTCTCTAGGAAAGAAACACAAGAGAAGGAAAAGACCAACAATAATAAACCCAAAACAATTAAGAAAATGGGAATAAGAACATACATATCGATAATTACCTTAAATGTAAATGGATTAAATGCTCCCACCAAAAGACACAAACTGGCTGAATGGATACAAAAACAAGACCCATATATATGCAGTCTACAAGAGACCCACTTCAGACCTAGGGACACATACAGACTGAAAGTGAGGGGATGGAAAAAGATATTCCATGCAAATGGAAATCAAAAGAAAGCTGGAGTAGCAATTCTCATATCAGACAAAATAGGCTTTAAAACAAACACTATTACAAGAGACAAAGAAGGACACTACATAATGATCAAGGGATCAATCCAAGAAGAAGATATAACAATTGTAAATATTTATGCACCCAAAATAGGAGCACCTCAATACATAAGGCAAATACTAAGAGCCGTAAAGGGGAAATCGACAGTAACACATTCATAGTAAGGAACTTTAACACTCCACTTTCACCAATGGACAGATCATCCAAAATGAAAATAAACAAGGAGACACAAGCTTTAAATGATACATTAAACAAGATGGACTTAATTGATATTTATAGGACATTCCATCCTAAAACAACAGAATACACATTTTTCTCAAGTGCTCATGGAACATTCTCCAGGATAGATCATATCTTGGGTCACAAATCAAGCCTTGGTAAATTTAAGAAAATTGAAATTGTATCAAGTGTCTTTTCCGACCACAATGCTGTGAGACTAGATATCAATTTAAGGAAAAGATCTGTAAAACATACAAACAATACACTACTTAATAACGAAGTGATCACTGAAGAAATCAAAGAGGAAATCAAAAAATACCTAGAAACAAATGACAATGGAGACACGACGACCCAAAACCTATGGGATGCAGCAAAAGCAGTTCTAAGAAGGAAGTTTATACCAACACAATCCTACCTTAAGAAACAGGAAACGTCTCAAATAAACAACCTAAACTTGCACTGAAAGTAATTAGACAAAGAAGAACAAAAAAACCCCAAAGTTAGCAGAAGGAAAGAAATCATAAAAATCAGATCAGAAATAAATGAAAAAGAAATGAAGGAAACGATAGCAAAGATCAATCAAACTAAAAGCTGGTTCTTTGAGAAGATAAACAAAATTGATAAAACATTAGCCAGAGTCATCAAGAAAAAAAGGGAGAAGACTCAAATCAATAGAATTAGAAATGAAAAAGGAGAAGTAACATCTGACACTGCAGAAATACAAAAGATCATGAGAGATTACTATAAGCAACTCTATGCCAATAAAATGGAGAACCTGGAAGAAATGGACAAATGCTTAGAAATGCACAACCTGCCAAGACAGATCCAGGAAGAAATAGAAAATAAGAACAGACCTATCTCAAGCACTGAAACTGAGACTGTGATCAAAAATCTTCCAACAAACAAAAGCCCAGGACCAGATGGCTTCACAGGCGAATTCTATCAAACATTTAGAGAAGAGCTAACACCTATCCTTCTCAAACTCTTCCAAAATATAGCAGAGGGAGGAACACTCGCAAACTCATTCTACGAGGCCCATTACCCTGATACCAAAACCAGACAAAGATGTCACAAAGAAAGAAAACTACAGGCGAATATCACTGATGAACACAGATGCAAAAATCCTCAACAAAATACTAGCAAACAGAATCCAACAGCACATTAAAAGGATCATACACCATGATCAAGTGGGGTTTATTCCAGGAATGCAAGGATTCTTCAACATACGCAAATCAATCAGCGTGATACACCATATTAACAAATTGAAGGAGAAAAACCATATGGTCATCTCAATAGATGCAGAGAAAGCTTTCAACAAAATTCAACACCCATTTATGATAAAAACCCTGCAGAAAGTAGGCATAGAGGGAACTTTCCTCAACATAATAAAGGCCTTATATGACAAACCCACAGCCAACATCATCCTCAGTGCGAAAAACTGAAACCATTTCCACTAAGATCAGGAAAAAGACAGGGTTGCCCACTCTCACCACTCTTATTCAACATAGTTTTGGAAGTTTTATCCACAGCAATCAGAGAAGAAAAAGAAATAAAAGTAATCCAAATCGGAAAAGAAGAAGTAAGGCTGTCACTGTTTGCAGATGACATGATACTATACATAGAGAATCCCAAAGATGCTACCACAAAACTACTAGAGCTAATCAATGAATTTGGTAAAGTAGCAGGATACAAAATTAATGCACAGAAATCTCTGGCATTCCTATACACTAATGATGAAAAATCTGAAAGTGAAATCAAGAAAACACTCCCATTTACCACTGCAAGAAAAAGAATAAAATATCTAGGAATAAACCTACCTAAGGAGACAAAAGACCTGTATGAAGAACATTATAAGACATTGATGAAAGAAATTAAAGATGATACAAATAGATGGAGAGATATACCATCTTCTTGGATTGCAAGAAGCAACGTTGTGAAAATGACTATACTACCCAAAGCAATCTACAGATTCAATGCAATCCCTATCAAACTACCACTGGCATTTTTCACAGAACTAGAACAAAAAAATTCACAATTT
Organism: Delphinapterus leucas; assembly: GCF_059928025.1. Taxonomy (NCBI): domain Eukaryota; kingdom Metazoa; phylum Chordata; class Mammalia; order Artiodactyla; family Monodontidae; genus Delphinapterus; species Delphinapterus leucas. The sequence continues at coordinate 74,212,588 of NC_143140.1, forward strand.
GTATGGAAACACAAAAGACCCCGAATAGCCAAAGCAATCTTGAGAACGAAAAGTGGAGCTGGAGGAATCAGGCTCCCTGACTTCAGACTGTACTACAAAGCTACAGTAATCAAGACAGTATGGTACTGGCACTAAAATAGAAATATAGATCAATGGAACAGGATAGAAAGCCCTGAGATAAACCCACACACATATGATCACCTTATCTTTGATAAAGGAGGCAAGAATATACAGTGGAGAAAATACAGCCTCTTCAATAAGTGGTGCTGGAAAAACTGGACAGGTACATGTAAAAGAATGCAATTAGAACACTCCCTAACACCATACACAAAAATAAGCTCAAAATGGATTAAAGACCTAAATGTAAGGCCAGAAACTATCAAACTCTTAGAGGAAAACATAGGTAGAACACTCTATGACATAAATCACAGCAAGATCCTTTTTGACCCACCTCCTAGAGAAATGGAAATAAAAAGAAAAATAAACAAATGGGACGTAATGAAACTTAAAAGCTTTTGCATAGCAAAGGAAACCATAAACAAGACCAAAAGACAACCCTCAGAATGGGAGAAAATATTTGCAAGTGAAGCAACTGACAAAGATTAATCTCCAAAATTTACAAGCAGCTCATGCAGCTCAATAACAAAAAAGCAAACAACCCAATCCAAAAATGGACAGAAGACCTAAATAGACATTTCTCCAAAGAAGATATACAGATTGCCAACAAACACATGAAAGAATGCTCAACATCATTAATCATTAGAGAAATGCAAATCACAACTACAATGAGATATCATCTCACACCAGTCAGAATGTACCAAAATGTTCATTGCAGCTCTATTTACAATCGCCAGGAGATGGAAGTGACCTAAGTGTCCATCATCAGATGAATGGATAAAGAAGATGTGGCACATATATACAATGGAATAATACTCAGCCATAACAAGAAACGAAATTGAGTTATTTGTAGTGAGGTGGATGGACCTAGAGTCTGTCATACAGAGTGAAGTAAGTCAGAAAGAGAAAAATACTATATGCTAACACATGTATATGGAATCTAAGGGAGAAAAAAAAAAAGGTCATGAAGAACCTAGGGGTAAGATGGGAATAAAGACACAGACCTAGTAGAGAATGAACTTGAGGATATGGGGAGGGGGAAGGGTAAGCTGTGACAAAGCGAGAGAGTGGCATGGACATATATACACTACCAGCATAAAATAGATAGCTAGTGGGAAGCAGCCGCATAGCACAGGGAGATCAGCTTGGTGCTTTGTGACCACCTAGAGTGGTGGGATAGGGAGGGTGGGAGGGAGGGAGACGCAAGAGGGAAGAGATATGGGAACATATGTATATGTATAACTGATTCACTTTGTTATAAAGCAGAAACTAACACACCATTCTAAAGCAATTATACTCCAATAAAGATGTTAAAATAAGTAAATAAATAAATTAAATACGTCACTAAAATACTTGTTTTGCAATTTGTACCTCCACTAGTGCTAACAGTTGTAGGGTAAATGTTAATGTTCCATATCGTTTGTAATTTTCAGAAAATAACATAATACTTATGCTTTACCTACTGGTTATTAGTAAGAGTAGTCTCTTTCAAATATTAATTAATCATTTGCCTTACTATTTTTTGAATAGTTCCTGTGTCTCATCCAGTTATCTGCATCTTACTTTAGGGTATTTTCCCCTCTATCAAGTGGTTTAATGTCTTTATAAATTAATAAAGCTAACAATCTGTCACATTTTATTTCAAATACATTTTCGTATTTTTTTTCATTTAACTCAGTTTTTTGCTTGTTTGTTTTCTGTTTTTTACTTTTGACTTGAAGGCATTGACATACAGTACGATGCATTGGTCATTTGTAGGTGTTTGATTTTCTTCAGATTCATAAAGCTTGTCTTCATTCACAAATTTGATAAACATTCACCTATATTTCCTGTTTTTTTTAATTTTCATTTTCCGTTTAGCTCTTTCATCCTTTTATTTAAATTTTTTTATCCTTTTATAATTTATTTTGATGAGCTAGGATAACATAAAATCAAAATGGATTTTTTAAACTAGTTCATCAATACTCTAAGGAGTGCATTTTGAATGATCCATCTCTTTCACCTGAATCATCAGGATTCATTTTTCGTGTGTTACGTTCATTACAGGCACTGGTTCCATGATAGCTATTCTATTCTATTGATCTTCCAGTCTATTTTTCACCCACTGCTTACTATAGTTTAATCATTTAAATTACACATTTAATTATTCTACTCTTATAGAAGGTTTTATTATCTGGTAGGACTGGTCCCTACATATTATTCTTTGTTTGCAAAAGTTTCAAGACATTTCACATCTGCTTGTTCTTTAAGATAAGAATGATGTCCCCATTTTTGTTGCAGTTTTGTAGTGACTAGGAACATTTGACTCCAAATCCGGTCTGTATAGGTTAAAAACTCCACATCCATCACATCTAGCTCCATAACCTTGGGAGTTATGCCTCAGTTTTACATCTGCAACATGGGTATAATAGTAGAACCTCCCTCTCAGAGCTGTTGTGATGATAGCTTAAATGATTAAATTTATGTAAGGCACTTAAAATAGTACCTAGCAACATAATATAGAATATTATATAGAAATGTCTTCCTTTTATTATTTGGCAACAAGCACTTTGCTAAGCTTTACATGCCTTCTATCATTGAATCCTTGCTTGGACCTGTCTCTCAGGATTCTCTCCTTCTGTATTAATGATCTTGTGAAAACTGATCAAGTTAGAATAATTTCATGTTTAGGGGAAAAAATCTAAGACATTTTTCCATTTCTATTTATTTTCAATGGTATTGTCTCACCTCAAGGTTACTGATTCTCTTGACTTTCCAATCAACAGGATGGAGAGAAAATAGATAAATGCTAGTGTGAATATGTACATTTAAAATCATTCCTAATTCATTTTTATTAACACATTGCATTATCATATGTTTTTTGTTATGATTTTATCCAATCTATAAGATAGAATTTAAATGACTCTTTGTAGCTTATAGCTTGGCATATATTTATATGTGTCTATATATAAATATATGCCTATATATACATGATATGATCTTGGTTTGTCTTTTATGATGCAGGCCCAGATGTACTACATAAAGCAGGGAAGAGAGAGAGAACAGGTTTACCAAGAGAACAACATTGAAGATTCTAGAGATTCTCACTTGATAGTTCTGCACACTTCATAAGACCCTCCCCAACCCCCTTCCCATGACAGAATACAGATGGTTCCAAGGAGCATTTTGAGAAAAAATTCCCAAAGAAAAATTTCACACAAGTGGAAGCATCTGGTAGTCTAACATGCCTATAATTGTGGCTGGTTCCCTATGAAAAAAAGAAGACCACTTCTCAGATTAAGTGAGGCGTTATCCGATTGCAGTGTGGAATATAATGAGTGAAGGATGGAAAGAAGATATAGACACACTTAGATATGCTGCTGGTGTTGTAACAACGCTGTTTCAAATCAACAGCTGCATCATCCAGCAGTGACCCCTCTAGTGTCTAGAGGTCACTTTTCTTTCCCTGAGATGCAGAATCCCTGCTGCAGGGACCAGGTCCCCTTCCTCAATGCCACTTCTCTGGTTTTCACTTCCTTACAAAAAGAAAAAAAATCTGAGACAGTTGCCTAGTAGGAAAAGTTCATACAAAGTCTCAGAACATTCCCTGTTTGAATCATGTCTTTCCATAATTGTCTTTCTTTAATAACTTCAAAATTCGGGATGTAGTTTCTGTGTGTCTACATTTCATGGCTGAATCCTCATTTAAGTATGGTCAGTTTAAGAGGAAGTAGGAGGAGAAATCATTAAATTTTCCATACTTACACATACAAATGTGACATAAGAATGTCTTTCAAAGTGCCTCGAATACCTGTCTAGGATCATACATTCAACGATTCTACACTAATTGAGATTTTAACTCTATAAGTATCATCACTATATTATGTAACATGAATTAAACTGCCCACTTTTCCAGTTGGCCAGCAGAGATGTCTTCTCTTGCATCTAGTACCTCCCTCTCTCCAATCACTTCTCTTACCATCAGCAGTTTATTGTAATGAATACCACATGTCAGTGAGATCCATGGTATTTTGAGAACCATTCTAGAGATTAATGTTTCAGAAAGTTCAGAAAAAGTGCAAAATTTGAGTAAGAACTAGAAGAGAAATGGGTTCCCAGAGAAGTATTCATCATGTTTAACTTGCAACAAATTAATACCCTCACGGTCTAACGTGCTTCAAGTGTACGATAAACTTTTCTAGACAGAAAATTATGCTGAGGTTTTTTGTCCCAAAATTGATGATCATTTATTGAGCTGCTCCTACTGGTGTAATATTTGCTTAGAATTTTACAGACCTTTCACTGGGTTCTGTTAGAAATAGTCGACTTTAAATGATGCTTAAGAATGGTAGTTTATAATACAGTCGGTTATCTGGGCAGCAATAAAATAGTCAGGTAATAACATCCATCATCCTCAACTCACTGAAGGCAGGTGGTTTTAGTGAATGAGTTGTACATTTCACTGACCAATTTGCTTCACTTAGGGAACAGCCCCGGTAGTGACATAAAGTCTATGGAGCAAAATTTCAAAGAAATACAGAACAGGCAAAAAGAATCACATGAAAGACAGCGAACCAATATCTAAGAACGAAAAAGTGGGATTCAGTGAACATTGAAAATCTGAGGTATGAAAATAATTGGCTCCTAATAAGAATGAAATAGAAACAGGCTCTTTTTCTTAAGCCATTTTAAAGACATTTTTGTGATATTAACTATACCTGAGAATAATTTCCACCATGTCAAGTAAACAATTAGCAACAACTGGCAACATTTAAGATGACTGGAGTACCATTTAGGGAGCTTAATTTAACATTTTAATATCCTGAAAACTGTTCTGATAAGGAGGAACCTTCCCTCTGAAACTTGCCATAGCCTAGTCATTCATATATACAATCATCTTTTACTCTCAGTAACTGTGGCTTTCCTCACCCACATCCGCATCTCACAGACTGGTTTAATGCCAACAGATACCATGAGACTAGAAGACCACCATCCTAGAACTTCACGGCAACTTTGGAGCTGAAAGAGAAAACAGCCCAGGAGCACCACTTCGTGACAAGGTCAACTTCCAGCTGAGTAAGGATAACCCCAGATATGGGGTCAGAAGGCCCAGTTTCAAATTCAGGTGCTTTGTTCTCTAGGTATGCAATCCCGAGCAAATCACACCACCCTCTAAGCCTCAGTTTTCTCACTGTGGAGCAGTGATAGTTATACCTAACTCATAGCATTAAGTGTGGCCCTGCACGTGAAATGGTCTTGTTCAGCTTTACATGCAGAAAGCACTTGGAATTGAACCTACATCCGAATATTGAGATGATTCCAGAGCCCCTTATTTAACTTCGACTCTCAAACCTAACAGTTCATGTCCACACCAAAATGGAGGGCGTGTCCTCTCCAGTGCACACGTGGAGTACATACATGGAGTGCACACAGTGTCAGTAATCGTCCTGTCTATTACACATGAGGGGTCTTCATTGCCCTGTACCTATTTCATGTGCAGTTCACTTAGTGGCAGGAGAAGCAATTTAATAAATATTCCTGACTTGTATAAAAATAATAACAAACGCGATGTGCCAGGCACTATTCTAAGGGTATTACCAGTATTAATTTATTTAACCCCAACAATAAGGTAAAAAAATGTTAATTTATTTTTGTGTGCCTGAAAAGCATAGGCAGCAAAGAGACTAGAATCCCTTGTGTCTTAGAAATATTTCTAAATAATGAGAAGCCTGATTTTGTGCAGCTGTTCTTTGCATCCCCTAAGGTCCAGTTTGTTTTAATAATACAGGGAATCACTCCAAATCCAGGATATAGGATTACATAGAAATTGTCCAGGTGGCTGGCTATTTAAGAGAGGTGCACAACAGCTAGAACTATAAGCTTTTGCAGCGAAAGAAGAGGAAAGGTCAGCCTAATTCAATCACAATACCATTAATCAAAACAACTTTTCTGTAAATCACTGAAGATTATAATGTATAAAGAGGAAGTTTCTTCCTTTCACTTTTTACTTTTTCTTGATTTTTTTGTGTGCTCCAAATCAAGAACTTTTGTTTTTACATTGATGGCTGGTATAGTCTTCTCTTGGATTCTATCAGATGGTTGGAAGTATTGAAAAGATCTCATTTTAAGATGTCAGAGAAAAAGACAGAATAAAGACAGGCTCCTGTTGAGAGCATTCAAGGGCATTTGGTGACATTTTCACCTTTCAAACAGCAGTGCTTCTTATTGTTCTTTTTCTTTCCTACCATACTGACAGTTACATAAGTGTTTGCTGGGATTCAACACTTTTTGCTTCAAAGTCTGAATTTTTTAAATTATTGAATCATCTTCCAGCAAGAAGCAGCATTTATTATATTTGTACATTTTGAGGCAATGAAACAAGTACTTCAAAACAGACATAAGACATTCAAAAGCATTCACCAGAATGTACAATGATTTTAAAAATCAAATTTTGAAAGCCTTGTACATATTAAATTTTCCAATATGATAAGGAGACAGTGCTTCCTTCTCTGTTATGTCTTGTTTCTTCGTATCAGATTCTATTTTTTACAGTACACTATTGCTAACTATAGTAATCATTCTGTAAGTTATATCCCCAGAACTTATTTATAATTTGAAGTTGTACCTTTAGACCACCTTCACCCATTTCTTCCACACCCGCTCCAAATTCTTCAGTATGCGATTTTTCTATTTTTAAACTATGAATCTCAGCTAATGTTTTCCTTTTCTTGTCATACCTTAATACAAATCCCAAAACTATGTTACTATGTTGCCAATGCCTACATTTCCACATAAATTGGATTCTCATTCATTATATAATTATTTGTTAAAAGGAAAATTGTGTTCTTGCATCTCTACGTTGAGGGGTAGTGATGTTCTGATAATTGCTTGACACCTGTTCTCCTGGCGATGTGTAGCAGGGAAGCCCTAGTTTATATTGCTTGCCAATTTACATGGGGTAAATACTCCCACTGTAGCTCATTTCGAGCTACCAAGGTAAAGTCACAGAATAGGGAAGAGATATGTAGTAACATTCATTTTGTAGCATTTCCAACATAGAGGTACAAAGCCAAATTCTGGAACTAAGTTGTGTGCACAATTTAGCAGTATATTAAATTGCAAGGACAGCTGTAGGTTTCCATCAGACGCAAAATAGACGCAAGGATCTATTTGTGACACCAGACCACAGTCTAGGTGAGCCCATGGGTGACCATGGCATAGTGGCATGGGTCTCAAGAGATGTGGAGTGGAAAGACAGGCAGAGTCACAATGGGTATAGCAGGGGTCAACGATCAGTTAACAGGCTCTTAACAGAAATCCAGCTGTGGTTCAGGGCCTTGGGTCATGCTAGCCCATAAGGTCTATGACATTTAAGAGAGGATTATACATCCCAGGTGAAGCAAAAGGAGGGTTTTACAGTATGGGAATCACACAGGGTATAATAGTATTCAGCTTATTTGCACTAGCCCCTCTCCATTATCCTGAAGATCATCTCTTCCTCATGAATGGTCACTGCCCATGGGTATATAATTGTTTACTCCCAGGATAGAGAATAAAAGTGCTTTCTTAAAATGCAGTTTTTTTATGTATTGTTTATGCTCACTAGTTAGATTCCATGCAAAATTAAAATGCAGTAAAACAGGCCCCATCAAATCCTATATATGAGGAGAGAGGTTGAGTGCCCTAATGTTAAATGTGCTAACTGGAGTAGTGAAAAATGATCATTGTATCTGGTAGCTCATATAGTAAATCAGTTCAAGGCAAAAGCAGCTGCAAAGTGTCTGCATTAGTAACACCTTGAGGAGGAGGAGAAAGCAAGACAATTTTGTTTTCTAAATCTAGCACTGTTTTAGACCATTTCTGCTTTGAAATCCTTTATAGTCAACGAAAAAGCATGAAAAGTACCCTGATCTATTTCTTGTACTGAAATAAATCCTTTCAGTTTCCTCCTTGTATGTTTATTGTACTTACAACAATACAAATTATGTTAATTTGTTTTAAAGCAATAGATCTCAAAAGCCAACTTCACTATATTTCTGTTTTAAAAAAAAAGAAAAGGAGCAAAAGAATTTTAAAGGCTCAAGAGTTTCTCAGTGCTGCTATAAGGGGGGAAAATACATGTTTTGTTTTCTCTAGCACATTTTCTTTCCTAGTACTCTGATTTTTGAGACTGTTTCTTTAAAAACATTTCAGTCATTCCATCGGGTTTCTATAGTAACAAAACTTAATTTCTGGGTTTTCTTCATGAGCTATGATCATGTTGAAACCAAAGAGGACTCACGGGTCTTGCAAAATTCATAAAGTCCTGAACAAATAGGACTGCCATCTTCTGGCATTTGTCGGAAATGACAGATGTTGTACCAATTCTGCATCTTAACCGTCAGATTTTCCCCCTCATATTTCCTCCTGCTGTTGCCAACCCAGCACAATAACGTGGAACATTCAGATGATTCTTGGGTGACCTCATCAAGTTGCAAATAAGCCTTCTGCCCCACAGGGAACATGAAGAGGAGAGGATATCTTAATGCAACTATTTGTTCCAGAAAGTTGGACAATAAATGCACTGTTACTGAAAGGATCAGAATTTTCTCCCTTCTTTCAAGAGGTTAATTGTTTCAGATTCAGAACAATTACAAGAATAAACCATGTGGTTCAAAAGGAAATTCTACCAGTGATTACTATGACAGAGCTTTTCTCTTCTAGGAGAGAAAGGAAGGAGGACAAATGGACGAGGGCATATAGGATGTGCGGACTTCCTCCCACCCTTTTCAGCTGACAGCAGTGAGTTATGAGGTGTTACAGAGTAAAACAGAGTTACCGTAAGAGCTGTCCAAATAACTTACGACACTGAATCACAACACCATCTTCAGGAGATAATTCATGTCACCAGTGAATGTTCAGTAATATGGATTTTCTCCAAAACACCATATTTAACAGGCAACACCACTGAGAGGTGAATTTAATGGCAAAGTGAATTATTTAATAGAATTGAACTATACTCCAACATGGAACAAGAGCTGATTAAAATGTACGCACAGTTGATAAAGTCATTTAAACTAAATACAGGTTGTGAGTGAGAAATAATAATCAGTCCAAAATGTTAAGATGCAAGCCAAATCAAAGATTAAAGAGCGTAAAAAGTAATCTATTTAGGATTTGTGTATATTTTTATTATTTTTGATTTTTATTATTACTGATGTAATAGTAAATTAAGCTTTAAATGCAAAGGCAGATATTCTATCAGAATAGTTTATTGTTGCAATATCAGTTCTTTATAATACTAGGCGCAATAAATAATTACTTGAATAAATGATTTACTTATCCTAATATTGATAGACACTACCACTCTTAAAAGAATATATTTCTCCATGATTAAGTCCTGTGCAGTTGTGGAGTTGGAGTCACAAAGTAAAAATGGCTCCATGAAGCATTTCATTTATAAAGTGAAAGATTATCTGGAGACTGTCCCAAATGTAAGCTAGAGTCTGCTCATCAATAATAGATTAACTGAGATAGCTAGGTAACATTATAATGTGCAATGATAGTAGTAAAATATTGTTATTCCATTTGAACAATATTACTACCACTTGCCTCAAGTAAAACTGACTCAAAAAGACCAAAATGGGGGTTTAAAGCACTTACCCCCGGATCATACTGCTGTGAAAAGAGTTGCAATATTATAATTAGTCATTGATTTTTGGCTCTATAATCAGTGTGACATTCTGTCCCAGTAGTAAGCCCCAACTTTGATCCATTTCTAACTGTAACTGGTCAGTTCACCCTGCACAACTACAAACATTTCTCTGGAATTGCTAATGCTAGTGAATTTCTCTGTGATGTGTAGACTTTAAGTTTCTCTCTGAAATTTGAGTCTTGGTCAGAGTGCCTTGTTCTCTTTCCAGATCAAGTAATTTTCCACTTCACAGGTTCCCTCAATAAAAGAGCTAATAGTACCAGTAAAAGTCTCATGTACGGACATTTATTAAAGTGCAGAATAAATACCTAGTACAACTCCATGTACCCTGTTGAATACTCTGCAAGCGCGATTTACCTTTAAATTGTCTTTTACACCCACTATCTTCTTCCTATTCCCATTTCCAAAACTCTAGTTCAGGTCTTCACAATTTTTCATCTGCACTATTCCAGGCAATAATCTCCAACTTGTTTCTAACAATTCCTCCCCTCCACAAACCATCCTCCATGCTACTTTCATATAAGTTACCTGAAGAAGCAACTCTGTTAAAACGTCTCTGCTCAAAGTCAGTGATTGCCCTTAGCTTGCAATACAGAATCCAGTTTCGGCATGTCTTTCAAACCATGCACAGTCTGACATCAATTTACCTTCCTAACTCTTGCTTCAACAATTTCATCTGGCAAATTTATGCTCCAGCCAAAATAGACCGACTACTATTTTTTTTTTTTTTTCACGGGCCCAGCCGCTCCGCGGCATGTGGGATCCTCCCGGACCGGGGCACGAACCCGTGTCCCCTACATCGGCAGGCGGGCTCTCAACCACTGCGCCACCAGGGAAGCCCCCGACTACTATTTTTAAGACTTACCTATTATACACTATTCCTTCCTCTTGATACTATCTCATCCCAGATCTCCACTTATTAAATCCTAACTATCTTTCAAGGCCCTGCTTAAGTACTACCAGCTCTTCAAGGCTTTTCTGATAACCAGCATCTAGAAACTCTCAACCCCTGAACTCTCATCTTTTGTACATTTCCTACAATATCTAATACATTTCTCAAGATATTATAATTATCTGTTCTTATTTTTAGGTCCACACTAAAGATGAATTCTTTAAGTCAGATATAAAATTAATTTGCATTCACTCTTTTATTCATAACATCAATAAACATTTGTTGAGGACCTACTAAATCCCAGTCTTCATGACAAGCACTGGGAATAGAGTTATGCACATACTGAAAAGATTTCTGCCACAAGGAACTCACATTCCAATACGAAAACAGATTGTACACAAGCTAATAAGTAAATAAATAAGTAGCCTAGATATTGGGACAAATTCTATAAGGGAAATAAATATGGTGATATGAATGTGAGAGATAATTTTACCTAGGGTAGTAGAGAAGACTACACTGAGAAGAAAATTAGGCTGAGACTTGAAGAATGAGAAGAAACGGACTTACGAAGCATTCAGGATGGTCATTCCAGCTGAAGAAATCCTGGATATTAATAGTTTGGTACATTTTTTTAAAGTCCAGATGGAGAGTATAGCGGGGTGTGAGATCAACTTGGAGAGTTCATTAGATCATGCCAACTATGAAGGTCATGGATAGAGTTTGGATTTTGTTTTAGGAGCAATGTGAAGAGACTGAAGTTTATTTATATGTTTATCCTTTCATTCTTTCAACAAACATTTATTAAGTACCCACTTTATGTCACAAATAATGATAGTTATTGAGAACTTACAGTTGAATAATAAATTTCCTCCCTCAAGAAAGGTAGAGACTTTCATAAAAATCATTCAATCTTTGTAGAGTTTAGGCATAGCTGGCTGCTAAAAGAATACAGAAGAAGCAATAATTTCAACAGAGACCATATTGAAGTTGTTCATCCCATTTCCAAGCAGCAAAAAAAATGTTTTTCTTTATTTACACTATATCTTCAACCTGCTTTAATGGCCAGGAAATAGTCACAAGCAAAGATGATTTTTTTTTCTGTACTTTGGCCAATTTGGGGCTGGTACAGTCCTAGAGAAAAATCTGGAGAAAACCATGAATGATTAAAATCAGAGGAAGCCAAAGGAAGCTTGATGGTATTATGTTAGCTTGATGGCTAAAGTGAAGCACCACGGCTTCCTCATTCATCGAAGAACCAGGACAGGCTTTCTGTTACAATGGAGTCAGTTAGTGCATGTAGAACATGAGGAGTGACATGATATCCCATAAAAGTTCAAGTGCATCACTGTGATAACAATGTCGTGGTCATTACTTGTCTCTAAACTCCTCACTATTGCAGTCTTTTTATTAATCCCCAAAATGAAAATATGAGGGAGAAAGAGAGACTGCCGGGCAAGGTTAAATGAAGTTTACAGGTTGCAACTTAAACTTGAATGAATTTTTTGTTGTTGTTATTGTTGTTCATTTTGTTTTTATTAATGATAAAAACACTGATGTCAATGCCCTCCAGCCAAAGACCACCAGGAATGACCCTATAGTTGAACAAGTTGATTTTTCCCTTGTGCTGTGAGGATGAAGACACATCATGGGACCCATGGGCTAGCTCAGTGACAGGGTGCTAGAGAAGACTTATGATAGGATGTGAGCTTGCGTTAGATGATTGTGGGGAGGATTTAAGGAAGCAGGACCTGGCTGTGGATTGGACGCCTCAGGGATTGAGGATAATCCTATGATTGGGCATTGTAATAAGCTAAACCCAGTCTAACACCATAACTGGTAAAGAAGCAGTAGTTACTCATATTTAGCCAGGATAAGGGGCTGTCAGGTAATTTCTGTGGCTTGGACAAGGCACATATTTTTCTTGGTCCATCATAGTTACAGCATGGCCTTATCTGATTTTAATGTTCTGCAAAATTGCTTATGTTCAACAGGAGAACACTAAGGGCTTGCTTGAGCCAGGGCCAGCTTCTGGATGTCAGGGACTGTTTTTGTCTTTCTCACAGGTTATTCTATATAGCTGTAGTAGATTATCATGGCTTCATTTATTTGTTTGTTTGTGTAGGCACAGTAAACTTTCCCCAACACTTCCATAGGGTAATAGCCCCCTTGGAAATAGACATGTGCACCAGGCCTTAGACAAATGCTTAGTCACTGCTGCATGAGACACCCAAGAAGAGCTCATCAGAATCCTTCTCAGAGACTCAATATGTGGCAGGTGGAAGAAGAAATTTCTCTGATTCCTCTGATGTCCTTAATTTAGAGCTGCCTGAGATAATGTGCCCTGAGCCTTGAAAAAACAAGAGAAACACTTTTTTTGTGCACAGAAACAGAGATAAGAGGTCCATACAAAGTTCAGGAATATCCATGGGCTTGGACACAGTTTTGCCTAACGTCCCAATCCACCACTAGATTCCTCAATCATATGAGCCAATACATTCTTTTCTTTCTTAATCTAATTTTAATTCAATTTCTGTCATTTGCAGTCAAAAGCATCTAGAATAATATATAAATATCACACACATACGTAAACTTCTCCTTTCAAGAACTGAAAATCCTTCTATTAAAATTCGTACATAATCCAGCAACAACTCTTTACATGTATACTCCCGTTTATATCTTATTTTTGACCACTTCTCCCCAATATACATTGCCACCATGCTGATACAAGACATCAGTGACTACATGTCTTTGTCCTGTGTACTATTGCAGTACACTCCTTACTCATCTCCCAACTTCTCTCTATTCTCCACAAAGCAGCCAAAATAATCTTCAGTAAGTAGAAATAAGTATACATCGGCTTGGTTAAAACTCTTTTAAACTTCCAATTTCCCCTCAAACAGATTCCAAAGTCTGGAGTTAGGACCACTGCCGAACTCACAAACCTCATCTCATTTTTCCCTCCCCCTCACCCACTCTATTTCAGTCACACTGGCCTCCTTTAAGCCCATCAAAAATATCCTGGTTTCTTTCTGCCATCAAGACTTTACATCTATTTCCTTTGCCTGGAACACTCCTCTAATCACCACTGCCCAACAAACCCACCCTTTAACCTCCGAGGTATCAGTCAGATCTCTTTCAGGTACATGTAATAAAACAATATTAATAGTAAAATAATTTTGAAAACAAGCCTACTATGAGGTGTCTTTCCATCCTTCCTTTCAGCTTAAACATCAGAGGTCGTTTCTCATCCCCACCCACACATTGTTGTTCTCTGTCTCAGCCCTCTATTTCTCTAACAGCACCAGCATTGTATTATAATCATATATTGATTTTTTTTGTTTTGTTTTCTTTGCTCTTGTATCTTTCCCACACTTATCTATAAGACTCAACAATACCCATAAGGCCCACTTTAGCTACCTGACCATCCCGCATAAATATTTGTTTTTGCCAATGTTTCTTGCCTAACTTTCCAGTTTCCATGAATTTGGGGAATTCTTAATATTCTTCCCCAAGATTTTCCTTCTGTTCGAGTTAGCTAGTGTCCGTTCCTGACAATTAAGATTTCTCTGACCATGTCTGCTTTATTTACACTGTATACCCAGGACCTAACAGGGAACCCATTACATAGTGATGCTACATAAACATTTGTTCAAATAAAATTTTATGCTGTTTTATGAAGAAAAAACAGGTCTAAGAACTGTAATCAAATCAATATAGTTGAAGGTGGGACTTCCCTTGTGGTCCAGTGGTTAAGACTCTGTGCTCCCAATGCAGGGGGACCAGGTTCGATCCCTGGTCAGGGAACTAAGTCCTGCATGCTGCAACTAAGATCCCACATGCTGCAACTAAAAAGATCCCGCATGCCACAATTAAGGCCCGGCACAGCCAAATAAGTAAATAAATAAATATTAAAAAAACAATATATATATGGTTTATACACGTCTTCTTTGCTATTTGGGTCTGCTGAGTAGTTATCACAATAAAGTGCAAAAATGCTGTGTTGGGAAACTTAAACTTGAGGATGCCAGAAAAGTTATTTCATCTCTAATTGAACCATAACAAAAGAAAAGGAAGGGTAAACTACTGAGAAAAATATTCTGACACTGAAGTTGTACACTTCTATACATTACCAATAAAGCTGTGCAGTGTTTCTCATGGAGATTTTAAAGATGAGATATCACAGTTCTCTTACTAGTGGTTTTGAAGTCATCTTACAGCAGATAAAGCTTTGGCACAGATTATGATTCTAGTGATCTACGGTTGTTCAGAAGTTAGTGCAATAAACCTGTAAGAAACCACCATACTTGAAACTGCTCATCAAAGTTACAGTTTAAATGCCATTTTACCATGCAAAGATTAGAGATAAGAATAGGATTAGAACCTACATTGGACCAGCAAAGTATAGTACCTGGTCATCCTGATGTGTTAGACTTCATATTTGTCCCAAGTCTGATTATTTTTCCCGCTTACTAGTGTTTCACCAATGTAAAATACATCCTGGGCAACTTTATTTTCATTTTTGTTACTAACCACAGACTGAAAAAAAAAAGACCAGCCATGTTTATCCACACCTATATTTTCAATGAAAATATAAGTCAATGAAACAGTCTCTCTCAATCAAGAAAACATCTGGCACCCAGCTGGAGAAAAAAACCAAGAATTATAAGTCTAGCCTTTCTCAGTGCTTTTACTACATTACACCTCAGCCTTTTTAGGCAACTCGCATCCCAATGGATAAGAGAACCAAATCTGGAGGGGCGAGAGGGTGGTAAATCATACAAAGTATGGAATTTATAGCATTCAGGAGTTCAGAATTTTCAATACAAGAACTAGATCAGAAAAGCAGACACTCACGACAGCAAATGCCCACAGCTCACCCAAAGTCTCTGGCTTTTTCATCCTAACCAGTCAATTATATCCAACCATAATCATTTAAATTGCAAAATATTTGACAGATATTTCATGAATTTTACACGTTGTATTAGAAAACCATTTATCTGTACTACTTATAGTATTAAGAATACTATCTAAGATTATATTATACAATGACCCTTTCTTTCATTTTTTCACTTAGTGGAACCTTCAAAAAGAACAGAATGCAGTCAGGTTTTAGTTATAAATCCCTAAAAATGGAAGTAAATTTTCATGCAGATAATAATGGAAGTCAGTGGATTACCTCCCAGCTATAGTAGAATCATGGTCCCACAGCCATAAAGTGGCTGCTTTAACCTGCAAGAGTTCTCTGGGTACCCTAAAAGTTGTTTCCTGATGACCAACTGTGAGCTTTCTTCTCATTTCAAACTACTGGACATTTTAAAATAAGGCAAATCTAAAGGCATGAGTATCTCATGAAGCTTTCAGAAAAAAGGGTTCAATTATGCTTTATGCCCTTGCCATTTCCCCTGAAAGGTATCATCCAAATGATACTTGTCAGACACTCCAAGCTTTGCCTGACGTGAGGAAAGCCATGTTTATGGCTGCATAGTAGTGCAGAGGATATAGAGTATAACATTATGATGAACCCAATACTTCATAGAGTTGGATCAATTGTCTTCCAATTCCTGTTTGAAAGAAGGTTTCCATTTAGTTCAGTAAGAAAGAGAACTACAGGATGATCCCTTGAGGCGTTGTACAAAATGCTTCCATTCTTTATTTCCAGGGACCCTCTTTATCTCCCAGCCCAGCACCATTCAACTCTTCATTTATTCAGTCTGTAGTTACTTGGTGAGAACCAACCACATTAAACTATATTCCAGGAACTGTTTTAAGCCCTGAGGATATGGTACACATTAACACAGACAAGTGCCTGCTCTTATAGGACTTTTATTTAAGATGAAGGAAAAGGACCATACAAGTGAGTAAAAAAAGAAACAAGATAAATACCGTAGGAAAATAAATCAGGACAAGGTAATGGAATGAAATGATCTGATAGTGGCCTCTATGAATTGTTTGGTGACAGACAACCTCTCTGGCAAGAGTCAGCCATGCAAATATCTGAGAAAAGAGACTTCTAGTCAAAAGGCACAAGTGCAAAGACATTGAAGTGGGAAGCTGCCTGTATGCTAGAGGAACAAAAAAGAGGGCCAGTGAGGCTGAAGTTCAGTGAGCTAAGTGGGAAGTGAATTTGAAATGGTAGTCAGAGACCAGATTATGGGGTCTAAGCAAGTAGTTTTTATTTTATTCTAAGTCTATTGGGAAACAAAGGTGTGACATGGCCTAATTTAAGTTTACCATGATTTCTGTTTGCAGCGTGGAGAATGCCTTTAATGTGAACTAGAGTGAAACACAGAGATTAGTTAAGCATTTACTGCATTAATCTAGGCAAAAGAGGAGGGTAGCTTAGAGCATGTGGTAACAATTGAAATGGAGAGATAGTGAAAGACTCAAGATATATTTTGGAAGTAGAATCAACAGGTTTTGCTGATGTGGAGGGGCAAAGAAAGAATTAAGACACTCCTGGGTTTATCTCCCTTCAGTAAAGTGTGGAAGTCATGATATTTGCTGAAATGCAGAAGAAAGAGGGATCAAGTTTAGGAATGATGAATTAGATGCAGACACATTCATTTGAGATGACTTTGAAATATTCATGCAGACAGTGTGATTTGCAGGTCTGGACCATAGCCATTGCCCTCTTTAAGGCCCGTCCAGAACCTATGTCCCTTGCTCTTGGACAAATCAGTCTCCGAGCTAAAACTTGAAAATGAGCCTTACAGTGATTCAAAAAGCCCTCCCCTTTTCTTCTCTTTTATTTTCTCATCCTTTTTGGAACTCTTCCTTTTCTTACTCCCAAGAGTTAAACTGTTTATCCCAGGACACTGTAACACACTTCAGCATAGCTTTGGGACTTTAAACGATTCTGTATTTGATCTTAAACATACCCACTCTACCAAAAGAATTTATTCCTATCTCTGCTCTCTTACTAATGACTGATGGTGAGTCCTCATTAATCAGAATCCCCTTAATGCACCAACTGTTGACAGCCACTTCCAAATCAAACCCTTACCCACCGCATCTCTAGTTTAGTGGGCCGATTCAACTGAAGTCTAGGTTCCTCTTCAAAGTCTTCACTACAAAGTAATAAACAATGTCCCCTTGATTTGTTTCACAAGTTCTGGGGCATCCTATGAAATAATTTATTGACTGCAACATTAAAGAGCAGTTTTTAAAGTTTTCTGGAACCTTCATAAAAGAATGCATTAAAGATGTCTAAATGGTCCATATCGACACAGAGAATGCTCTCTGAAATACATAAAAGCTATCATAAAACACTTTGACTCTGTTTCTCTGATAAATGCCCAGTAAAATAAGCTCCCATTAATTATATTTCTGATTTTTGTCTTACTCTAGAATATTTTTAGCTAAAAAAAGCCAATATCTACCTTTTCATAAGAAATTATATGTAAGAAGGCAAATCTTTTGCTACACCTGACCTAGTTACTGTCTCCTACTTTCTATATCTAATAAGCAAATCCACAGAGGCTTTCACTGAATATTTGCAGTGGTTATTATTGTTGCTAAGAGCTCAGGACAAAATTCTCATTTGTTTAGATAAAGAAACTATGAAAGAATAATTTTTCTTTCATCATGACTAAAAAGTAGGTGGAAACATTAAGAAAAATATTGACTTCATATACTTTGAGGTAACTGACTCAATTTAAGAAAAACATAAGAAACTTATACTAACGAAATAATTTATTTATAGTTAACCTAGCCACTAAGATCTACTACAAGAGTTTAAGCTGTAACAACACTAAAATATTGCAACAAGATGAAAGATTGACATAATCATATAGATATTTCATCTAAACACCAAATAATAAGAAACAGTAAGGTGATTGTGTGGAAGTTTCATTTTCCATCCAGATGTTTGGCACTCTGTTGAAATACCATTGGTTTGTATGTTTCTAGTGGACAAGAATGCTACCCAACCGTAAAATACATGTGCAAAAAGGAATGAAAAATACCCTTTAAAGATTAATCAAGTGCAGCAATGTTTGCTTCAAGATTCCAGACCCATCTCTCACTTTGCAATGCATTACTTTATGAAAATTTGAGTTAAGACCCTCTCATTTGTCACCACTTTTGCAGTCTTTCTATTAGGAGGGGTTGAGATCCTAATATGCATTAAATCTTATAATACAGTTCTGAAGAGTATGTGCCCAGAAACACTTCCTCTAATGGTGGTTTCAATCGGTAAAGAACACAGTTACTGCAACAGAAAACCATGCAAGTAATTTAAATACCAGACATCATGATGCACCAACCAATTAAGCTGTTAAAGCCAAAGAGACTTCTCACATCTTGAACTTTGAAGCAAAAACTCTAAAAGTATACTGAGAGGGCAAGATTTTCTCTTTTCTTAGAATACACAGTTGAAATTAAACCCAAGTTTTGACCCAAGTCAAAGTATTTTTGTCTGAAATAACAACTTCAACTTTATTTCATTTCTCTGTAACCCTTATAGATTTCAAGTTTCTGACATATGACATCCTCCTCTTTGTAAGCAGCTATGTATTTTATACTTTTTTTATGTGTTTTCTCTTGGATAATACTGCTCACAATTGAGTTTTATGAACAAATGCTATTATAATAAAAAATAAATTTATTCATGATGCACTGACTTCTTTTGTTTATTAAGTCAAAGAATATAAAAAGTAATCACACATACTTAAAGAGATACAATAATTGCAATCAATAATCTCTGGCCAGTCCCTCAGTGAAAATTCACTCACTAAAAGCACAAGGTTCAAAATAAATCCAAGATTATTTATTC
This sequence comes from Delphinapterus leucas, assembly GCF_059928025.1. NCBI lineage: Eukaryota > Metazoa > Chordata > Mammalia > Artiodactyla > Monodontidae > Delphinapterus > Delphinapterus leucas. Next base: position 74,232,043 of record NC_143140.1, read on the forward strand.
AATTATGTCATTGACTCTGAGATAGAAAGGAAAAAAAACACTCGCGTTAGAACTGATTCTAATTTAACTTGCATTAAATTTATTATCCCTTTAAAATAACAGTGAACAGTCATACTAATATATCAAATGGAATTATTAATTCCCCAATTCTGCACATTCCCACAATCTGTATGTGGCCAAATCATAACTCAAAATTTAAAGAAAATTACCATAATATCCTTTATCATGACATCTAATTCTTTAAAGTTTCAAACAATAGAATGAATATCAACAGCAAACATCTTAAAATCAGGTGTTTAAAATTCTAACGATCACTATATGGGTTTTTTACTTATAGTATTCTTTTTCCGAACGAATACTTCAAGTTGGCATTCATCTACCCCCATCAATATGAAAAACATAACACAGAAGAAAAGAATAGCTTCCTACTTTGAGCCAAGGGCTCAAAATCATAGGCAAATTGTCCTAATATGCACCTTAGAAATCTAAACAGCAGATTCTGATTGAAACAATCACACTAATGCCCTAAATAATTCTGGGATAGGATGGTATGTCACTAAAATGGAATAAATACCACTTTGTAAACTTCAAAAACTTCATTCTTCTCTAACAAAAGAAAAATGTTCTTTATATTTGAAGCTGAGAGGCAGGTGGACTTGAGGGTAGTGAAATTGGTTCATCTGTGACTTTATTGCTAGTTTGATATTTTGAATTATTTCAGAGAGGAAATAAAATACTCCTCAAAAATATTTAGCAGCAGGCTTCCGGGAAGATGGCAGAAGATTAAGACGCGGAGATCACCTTCCTCCCCACAGATACACCAGAAATACATCTACACATGGAACAACTCCTACAGAACACCTACTGAACGCTGGCAGAAGACCTCAGACCTCCCAAAAGGCAAGAAACCCCCCACGTACCTGGGTAGGGCAAAAGAATAAACAGAGACAAAAGGATAGGGACGGGACCTGCCCCAGTGGGAGGGAGCTGTGAAGGAGGAAAGGTTTCCATTCACTAGGAAGCCCCTTCACGGGCGGAGACTGCGGGTGGCGGAGGGGGAAACTTCGGAGCTGCAGCGGAGAGCGCAGCCACAGGGGTTGCGGAGGGCAAAGCGGAGAGATTCCCGCACAGAAAATCAGGGCCGACCGGCACTCACCAGCCCGAGAGGCTTGTCTGCTCACCCGCCGGGGCGGGCGGGGCTGGGAGCTGAGGCCCGGGCTTCGGTCGGAGCGCTGGGAGAGGACTGGGGTTGGCGGCGTGAACACAGCCTGCAGGGGTTAGTGCGCCACGGCTAGCCAGGAGGGAGTCCGGGGAAAAGTCTGGACCTGCCGAAGAGGCAAGAGACTTTTTCTTACCTCTTTGTTCCTGGTGCGCGAGAAGAGGGGATTAAGAGCGCTGCTTAAAGGAGCTCCAGAGACAGGCGCGAGCCGCGGCTAAAAGCGCGGACCCCAGAGACGGGCATGAGACGCTAAGGCTGCTGCTGCCGCCACCAAGAAGCCTGTGTGCAAGCACAGGTCACTATCCACACCCCACTTCCGGGAAGACTGTGCAGCCCGCCACTGCCAGGGTCACTGGATCCAGGGTCAACTCCTCCAGGAGAACGCACGGCGCGCCTCAGGCTGGTGCAACGTCATGCCGGCCTCTGCCTCCGCAGGCTGCCCCGCACTCCGTGCCCCTCCCTCCCCCCAGGCGTGAGTGAGCCAGAGGCCCCGAATCAGCAGCTCCTTTAACCCCATCCTGTGTGAGTGAAGAACAGACGCCCTCCGGCGACCTACACGCAGAGGCGGGGCCAAATCCAAAGCTGAGCCCCTGGGAGCTGTGAGAACAAAGAAGAGAAAGGGAAATCCCTCCCAGCAGCCTCAGAAGCAGCAGATTAAAGCTCCACAATCAACTTGATGTACCTGCATCTGTGGAATACATGAATAGACAACGAATCATCCCAAATTGAGGAGGTGGACTTTGGGAACAACGATATATATATTTTGTTCCCTTTTCCTCTTTTTGTGAGTGTGTATGTGTATGCTTCTGTGTGAGATTTTGTCTGTATAGCTTTGCTTCCACCATTTGTCCTAGAGTTCTATCCGTCCGTTTTTTTTGTTGTTGTTTTTTAATTTTTTTTCTTTTTTTTCCTCTTAATAATTATTTTTTTATTTTAATAACTTTATTATATTTTATCTTACTTTATTTTATTTTACTTTATCTCGTTTCTATTTTTCCTTCCTTCCCTCCCTCCTTCCTTCCTTCCTCCCTCCCTCCCTCCTTTCTTTCCTTCTTTCTCTCTTTTACTTCTACTAATTCTTTCTTTCTACTTTTTCTCCCTTTTATTCTGAGCCGTGTGGATTCAAGGCTCTTGGTGCTGCAGCCAGTAGTCTGTGCTGTGCCTCTGAGGTGGGAGAGCCAACTTCAGGACACTGGTCCACAAGAGACCTCCCAGCTCCACATAATATCAAACGGCGAAAATCTCCCAGAGATCTCCATCTCAACACCAGCATCCAGCTTCACTCAACGACCAGCAAGCTACAGTGCTGGACACCCTATGCCAAACAACTAGCAAGACAGGAACACAACCCCACCCATTAGCAGAGAGGCTGCCTAAAATCATAATAAGTCCACAGACACCCCAAAACACACCACAGACGTGGACCTGCCCACCAGAAAGACAAGATCCAGCCTCATCCACCAGAACACAGGCACTAGTCCCCTCCACCAGGAAGCCTACACAACCCACTGAACCAACCTTAGCCACTGGGGACAGACACCAAAAACAACGGGAACTACGAACCTGCAGCCTGCAAAAAGGAGACCCCAAACACAGTAAGATAAGCAAAATGAGAAGACAGAAAAACACACAGCAGATGAAGGAGCAAGATAAAAACCCACCAGACCTAACAAATGAAGAGGAAATAGGCAGTCTACCTGAAAAAGAATTCAGATTAATAATAGTAAATATGATGCAAAATCTTGGAAATGGAATAGAGAAAATGCAAGAAACATTTAACAAGGACCTAGAAAAACTAAAGAGGAAACAAGCAAAGATGAACAACACAATAAATGAAATTAAAAATACTCTAGATGGGACCAATAGCAGAATAACTGAGGCAGAAGAACGGATAAGTGACCTGGAAGATAAAATAGTGGAAATAACTACTGCAGAGCAAAATAAAGAAAAAAGAATGAAAAGAACTGAGGACAGTCTTAGAGACCTCTGGGACAACATCAAATGCACCAACATTCGAATTATAGGGGTTCCAGAAGAAGAAGAGAAAAAGAAAGGGACTGAGAAAATATTTGAAGAGATTATAGTTGAAAACTTCCCTAATATGGGAAAGGAAATAGTTAATCAAGTCCAGGAAGCACAGAGAGTCCCATACAGGATAAATCCAAGGAGAAATACGCCAAGACACATATTAATCAAACTGTCAAAAATTAAATACAAAGAAAACATATTAAAATCAGCAAGGGAAAAACAACAAAAAACACACAAGGGAATTCCCATAAGGTTAACAGCTGATCTTTCAGCAGAAACTCTGCAAGCCAGAAGGGACTTGCAGGACATATTTAAAGTGATGAAGGAGAAAAACCTGCAACTGAGATTACTCTGCCCAGCAAGGATCTCATTCAGATTTGATGGAGAAATTAAAACCTTTACAGACAAGCAAAAGCTGAGAGAGTTCAGCACCACCAAACCAGCTTTACAACAACTGCTAAAGGAACTTCTCTAGGAAAGAAACACAAGAGAAGGAAAATACCTACAATAATGAACCCCAAACAATTAAGAAAATGGGAATAGGAACATACATATCGATAATTACCTTAAATGTAAATGGACTAAATGCTCCCACCAAAAGGCACAGTTTGGCTGAATGGATACAAAAACAAGACCCATATATATGCTGTCTACAAGAGACCCACTTCAGACCTAGAGACACATACAGACTGAAAGTGAGGGGATGGAAAAAGATATTTCATGCAAATGGAAACCAAAAGAAAGCTGGAGTAGCAATTCTCATATCAGACAAAATAGACTTTAAAATAAAGACTATTAGAAGAGACAAAGAAGGACACTACATAATGATCAAGGGATCAATCCAAGAAGAAGATATAAAAATTGTAAATATTTATGCACCCAACGTAGGAGCACCTCAATACATAAGGCAAATACTAAGAGCCATAAAGGGGGAATCAACAGTAACACATTCATAGTAAGGAACTTTAACACTCCACTTTCACCAATGGACAGATCATCCAAAATGAAAATAAACAAGGAGACACAAGCTTTAAATGATACATTAAACAAGATGGACTTAATTGATATTTATAGGACACTCCATCCAAAAACAACAGAATACACATTTTTCTCAAGTGCTCATGGAACATTCTCCAGGATAGATCATATCTTGGGTCACAAATCAAGCCCTGGTAAATTTAAGAAAATTGAAATTGTATCAAGTATCTTTTCCGACCACAACGCTATGAGACTAGATATCAATTACAAGAAAAGATCTGTAAAAAATACAAACGCATGGTGGCTAAACAATACACTACTTAATAACGAAGTGATCACTGAAGAAATCAAATAGGAAATCAAAAAATACCTAGAAACAAATGACAAGGGAGACACGATGACCCAAAATCTATGGGATGCAGCAAAAGCAGTTCTAAGAGGGAAGTTTATAGCAACTCATTCCTACCTTAAGAAGCAGGAAACATCTCAAATAAACAACCTAACCTTGCACCTAAAGCAATTAGAGAAAGAAGAACAAAAAACCCCAAGGTTAGCAGAAGGAAAGAAATCATAAAAATCAGATCAGAAATAAATGAAAAAGAAATGAAGGACACGATAACAAAGATAAATAAAACTAAAAGCTGGTTCTTTGAGAAGATAAACAAAATTGATATACCGTTAGCCAGACTCATCAAGAAAAAACAGCAGAAGACTCAAATCAGTAGAATTAGAAATGAAAAAGGAGAAGTAACTACTGACACTGTAGAAATACAAAAGATTATGAGAGATTACTATAATCAACTCTATGCCAATAAAATGGACAACCTGGAAGAAATGGACAAATTCTTAGAAATGCACAACTGCCAAGACTGAATCAGGAAGAAATAGAAAATATGAACAGACCAATCACAAGCACTGAAATTGAGACTGTGATCAAAAATCTTCCAACCAACAAAAGCCCAGGACCAGATGGCTTCACAGGCAAAGTCTATCAAACATTTAGAGAAGAGCTAACACCTATCCTTCTCAAACTCTTCCAAAATATAGCAGAGGGAGGAACACTCCCAAACTCATTCTACGAGGCCACCATCACCCTGATACCAAAACCAGCCAAGGATGTCACAAAGAAAGAAAACTACAGGCCAATATCACTGATGAACATAGATGCAAAAATCCTCAACAAAATACTAGCAAACAGAATCCAACAGCACATTAAACGGATCATACACCGTGATCAAGTGGGGTTTATTCCAGGAATGCAAGGATTCTTCAATATACGCAAATCAATCAATATGATACACCATATTAACAAATTGAAGGAGAAAAACCATATGATCATCTCAATAGATGCAGAGAAAGCTTTTAACAAAATTCAACACCCATTTATGATAAAAACCCTGCCGAATGTAGGCATAGAGGGGACTTTCCTCAACATAATAAAGGCCATATATGACAAACCCACAGCCAACATCGTCCTCAATGGTTAAAAAGTGAAAGCATTTCCACTAAGGTCAGGAACAAGGCAAGGTTGTCCACTCTCCCCATTCTTATTCAACATAGTTTTGGAAGTTTTATCCATAGCAATCAGAGAAGAAAAGGAAATAAAAGGAATCCAAATCGGAAAAGAAGAAGTAAAGCTGTCATTATTTGCAGATGACATGATACTATGCATCGAGAATCCTAAAGATGCTAACAAAAATCTACTAGAGCTAATCAATGAATTTGGTAAAGTAGCAGGATACCAAATTAATGCACAGAAATCTCTGGCATTCCTATACACTGATGAAAAATCTGAAAATGAAATCAAGAAAACACTCCCATTTACCATTGCAAGAAAAAGAGTAAAATATCTAGGAATAAACCTACCTAAGGAGACAAAAGACCTGTATGCAGAAAATTATAAGACACTGATGAAAGAAATTAAAGATGATACAAATAGATGGAGAGATATACCATGTTCTTGGATTGGAAGAATCAACATTGTGAAAATGACTCTACTACCCAAAGCAATCTGCAGATTCGATGCAATCCCTATCAAACTACCACTGGCATTTTTCACAGAACTAGAACAAAAACTTCCACAGTTTGTATAGAAACACAAGAGACCCCGAATAGCCAAAGCATTCTTGAGAACGAAAAACGGAGCTGGAGGAATCAGGCTCCCTGACTTCAGACTATGCTACATAGCTACAGTAATCAAGACAGTATGGTACTGTCACAAAAACAGAAATATAGATCAATGGAACAGGATAGAAAGCTCAGAGATAAACCCAAGCACATATGGTCACCTTATCTTTGATAAAGGAGGCAGGAATGTACAGTGGAGAAAGGGCAGCCTCTTCAATAAGTGGTGCTGGGAAAACTGGACAGGTACATGTAAAAGTATGAGATTAGATCACTCCCTAACACCATACACAAAAATAAGCTCAAAATGGATTAAAGACCTAAATGTAAGGCCAGAAACTATCAAACTCTTAGAGGAAAACATAGGCAGAACACTCTATGACATAAATCACAGCAAGATCCTTTTTGACCCACCTCCTAGAGAAATGGAAATAAAAAGAAAAATAAACAAATGGGACGTAATGAAACTTCAAAGCTTTTGCACAGCAAAGGAAACCATAAACAAGACCAAAAGACAACCCTCAGAATGGGAGAAAATATTTGCAAATGAAGCAACTGACAAAGGATTAATCTCCAAAATTTATAAGCAGCTCATGCAGCTCAATAACAAAAAACCAAACAACCCAATCCAAAAATGGGCAGAAGACCTAAATAGACATTTCTCCAAAGAAGATATACAGATTGCCAACAAACACATGAGAGAATGCTCAACATCATCATTAATCATTAGAGAAATGCAAATCAAAACTACAATGAGATATCATCTCACACCAGTCAGAATGGCCATCATCAAAAAATCTAGAAACAATAAATGCTGGATAGGGTGTGGAGAAGAGGGAACCCTCTTGCACTGCTGGTGGGAATGTAAATTGATACAACCACTGTGGAGAACAGTATGGAGGTTCGTTAAAAAACTACAAATAGAACTACCATATGACACAGCAATCCCACTACTGGGCATATACCCTGAGAAAACTATAATTCAAAAAGAGTCATGTACCACAATGTTCATTGCAGCTCTATTTACAGTCGCCTGGAGATGGAAACAACCTAAGTGTCCATCATCGGATGAATGAATAAAGAAGATGTGGCACATATATACAATGGAATATTACTCAGCCATATAAAGAAACGAAATTGAGCTATTTGTAATGAGGTGGATAGACCTAGAGTCTGTCATACAGAGTGAAGTAAGTCAGAAAGAGAAAGACAAATACCGTATGCTAACACATATATATGGAATTTAAGGGGAAAAAATGTCATGAAGAACCTAGGGGTAAGACAGGAATATAGACACAGACCTACTAGAGAACGGACTTGAGGATATGGGGAGGGGGAAGGGTAAGCTGTGACAAAGCGAGAGAGAGGCATGGACATATATACACTACCAAACGTAAGGTAGCTAGTGGGAAGCAGTCGCATAGCACAGGGAGATCAGCTCAGTGTTTTGTCACCACCTAGAGGGGTGGGATAGGGAGGGTGGGAGGGAGACGCAAGAGGGAAGAGATATGGGAACATATGTATATGTATAACTGATTCACTTTGTTATAAAGCAGAAACTAACACACCATTGTAAAGCAATTATACTCCAATAAAGATGTAAAATATATATATATATTTAACAGGATTTTAGTTTTAACTGAAAAATTATACAATTACCTTAAAAGAAAATTGTATATATAGTGATATTTAGATTTTGAGTGGTTTAAGGAAATATTAATAAAGGAAAGAATATAGTTATTAAATAATTTAAGTAGAAATGTCCCTATTTGACACCAGAACAGTGTTCTAAGAAGACTGTAGAACTTGACTCCAGAACTTTGTGATTTTTGTCTTCATATGTGTAACTTCACACCCTGAGTTTATTAAGTAATATTTTATTAATTAAAGAGAAGTCAATATGGTATTCTAAATCTGAGGTCAATATAAAATGAACTAAAAAGCATTAAAAGTGTTCAAACATTTATCTTTATTTTCTATGTCTTGATTTCATTCACTAATAATAAATTATCCTAAAGAAAATGTATTCTCCTGTCCTGTGCAGTGAGGTATGCCAAATCATTCTATTTAAAACATGATACATTTCATTAATATGCTTCTTGGCAAATTGCCTGGAGAGGAGAAACAAGTTTTAATTTTTAAATACTCTAGACAGCTTATTATAGCCTAGGCTGAAATACAAAACAAATGCAGGGAGATCAAGTACTCCTGAAATTCAGCATGCACTTTTACATGGTCCTTACTGATTCCAAGAGATTTATTTGATTAAACACATAAGCAGAAATAACACTGCTCTTCGTAACTGGCTATTTGGGTAAATTTATGTTTTTAAAATAAGTTAGAAGTCTACACTAAATTCAATTTCCTATTGAATTTTATTTAGTATCTGCAATATACCACATATTTGTTTGACAAAATTCTTCCTGCTTTGAGGTGGAGAAGTTTTCGCCATTGAAAACCATGAACTTATGTGGATGAGTAAGTCTAATGGAGAAAGCAGTAATACTAAAATAATTTGTGGGTTTTTTCCTCCTACTTCTGCACTCTCATAACACCATGCTTTTTTATACTCTCCTTTCTTTCACACATGCACGTAAAGAAACATGCAAAATGGGGGAAAAAAGGATCATACTGATGAGGGCTTACACTTCTTGGTTTGAAGAATGCAGCAGAATACCACACACTCAAAGCAAATAGATAAAATTCATAAGAAAATTAGAAATGTTAAGCCTAGACTCATGTTTACCATTAAATTTTTGCAACATATGCAAACAACAATTAGAACATTTAAGTGCTTGATTTTCAGATTTGATTATCTACAATGCCAAAATACCTCAAATGATTACAGGTTTCCCATTTCAACTAATTCTGTTAAGTACCACTAAATATTTTGTAAAATACTTTTTGGGTCCCTAAGTGGGTTACATTTATATTATTCTTCTACAATGAGTAATAATGGATAATTATTATCTGTTTATTGCCCAAGAGGGGAATTAGTTCCCAGAAATAAAATCTTGGTTAAATTTTGCTGTACACTACTTCAAGTACAAATTACCCACAACAGATTAAGACTTGGCTTTGTGTATAAGAAAATTTCCTGCTTAAAATTTTGGGAAGACACAACATATGGGAAAAAATAGAGCTCTTAAAGTAACTTGGTAAAATAATTTAGAAAATGAAATGGTGTAAAATGCTGTAACCACAGTATATAAGTAAGGTTTCCTCCAATAACCATTAAAGATACAGTTATAATCGGACTTTCTTTAGCACTCTTATTTTATTCTGTTATAACATTACAAAAATGGCTTTCTGCACTAAAACTGGGCACAGCTTGCTCATATCTATTCACTCACACCTTGCTCCTTGTTCAAAAAAGTCTAAGGAAAACATGCACACATGCTAATTTATTTGAAGTTGAAATGCACATGCATTTCATTTCTCAGAAACTTAGTGGAAATAGTTCCTCAGTGTGCAATGAAGACAGTAATAAAATATGAGTAAGTGGAAAATTGTACTTGTTCACAATCCACTAACTATTTTACACCTCTATAGAATTATAAACATTTAAGATATGTTCTAACAAGCAAATAGTCCAATAAAATATATGTTTTGGTATCAAAAGGTGTTCCATTAATTTTTATTATTTCTCTTCTCCCTTTTTTGTATAACATGCACAAAACGGAGAAAGAAATGCAGGGGCAGAAACTATGTTCCCACGTTGTTATATACGAAATTTATTTCTGTAAAAGTATTCACATGGGTGACCAGAATTTAAGCTATTATCCTCACCCCAGAATGAGAAAGGTAAGCTCAGAGAACTATTCTTTTTTGTCCTTTATTGTCAGGGAAGCTCTACATTCCAGGGAGGAAAATTTGCATGCTTATTTCTTCTTCCGGTGAATTATCTGATTTCCAGTTTCCTGACAGTATTGACTATAGATAAATTACACAAATTTAAAGTTAGATAGATGAGAGTTCAACACCAAGCTCTTCCATCCTTCACTTATCTGCTTACTAATCCTCAGTTCCTTCACCCATAGAATGGGAACCAGAATCATGCCTTCCTTATGAGCTGACATGAGGCATTCCTGCAAAGGATATACTACAAGGTCTGCCACATAGTAAATGTTTAATAAATTTTATTATTATTTTACTACATGCGGAAAGATGACTTTAAAACATGATGATAGAAACTATATTTCCTGAACATGTACTGTTATGCCAGGCACCATGTGAGTACTTTACATGCATTATCTAACTTGACCCTTACAACGTTGTTAACCCATTTTACAGACAAAACAATTAAGGGGGGACATTCTCTAGTCCCAAGCATTTCAAAGATACTATATATTTTTTTATCTCTTTTGAACTACTCTAGGCTTAAAGAGGAGATTCAGAGAAAAAGACATAGCCTATATCTACGTTAAAAATAATAATTTGGTGAGAAATTTCCCTCCATTATGGCAGATATTACCACATTAGACATAGCTTTTTTCCTAATACTTCCATGAATTACAATACTACTAGATGAAATTATATAAATCAATTCATTGATTGTGTTTTTTAAAGATCTATTTCACCCTACATTTTTAAACAGATTTGGAATCTGGCATTTTTGTTCCATTTCTGGCTAATAATCGGTTTGATTTGTTTCTGTTGTATGATTTCATAGATGATAAATTTGAAGCTTATGTCCTCTAACTTCATTCCTTAATAATAATAAAAAATTTAAATGTCCAGAAATAAATAGAAATATTTCACAATATATGTACAATAACTATAAATAAGCTAAGTATACATAGATCTGATCAAGGCCAAAGTTAAAACTCTAATTTTAATATGAACCAAATCTCACGTGTGTGAGTATATGTATGTGTGTATAAGGCATGAAGTTTTGTTTGACTTGGAAAATATATGATAAAAGTAAACATTAAATATTTACTTCATCATGCTATATATAGTATGATCATATATCATAGAATATATACTAATATAGTAGCTTTCAGGTTTCTATTCCAAAGAACGGAAATATTTGAAAAAATTGTGCGATTCACAGAACTCCTTGAAAATGAGAAATCATAAAAGTTTAGTGAGTGAATTAAAATTAGAACCCAGTTGTAGAATGCAACAGTCAGATTCACAAAAATGTCTGTACAGATAATCCTCAAACTGCTTAATTCATGAAGAGAGCTCTAAGTATTGAGCATGTCTCCAAAGAGCAGGGCTCAACATTAAGAGACAGTCTGATTTTCAGCATTAATATAAATAGTAACCAGAAAGAAGATTCTAAAATGCAGTCAAAAGTTTGATAATATTGATAACATTATGTAATCAGATATGTGGCTATTGTTAAAATTCTTTTTTTAAAAAAAAGGAAAATTGAAATTTGTGGTGCCATTATTACTCCATTAGTATCATTACAGAAAAACATTTTTAACAAAAATTTTTAATGTTTTTTAATAAAATAAAAATTTTCTAAGATATTTTATAAATAAATATTTTTTCATTCTTTAAAAACAAATCAGATATCAGAGTATATGTCAATGTTATTCTCTTAAACTTTAAATTATTGTATCCTTATAGTTAAGATGTATGTATGTCCTTTTAGTTTCTCATATATATAGCATATGTGAAACTAAATACATATGCAATGTATTGTGTATGTATTCATATATACAGTCTAATATAGTATATATTTATATATATAGTGAATATATACTGTATAATATGTATTCCATATATCTGAAACTAAAGGGACATAGGCACATCTTAACTATAAGGTCCTGGTAATTTAGAGCTTGAAAAAATAATATTGTTATGTAATCTGATATGCATGTATCTTGTAGTTTTTCATATATACCTATTTCTACCATCACATTATTAACAAGGAGAATGGTTCTGCATTGACCAAGGATTCTCACCCAGAAACCCATGGTTCTTTAGGTTTTAATGGATGAGACTTGAAAGATTTATAAAACACCCAGAGTCAATATAAAATTTGTGTGCGATATTTTACACCTCTCTGATGAGTGGCTTTCCAACTTTCCTAAAGGTTAAGAACTATCAGAGTTAGAAGAAAGTCAATAGAGAAAGAAAGAAATTGAGAGATGATGGAATAGTGGGTGCATGCACCATGGTATGGTGTCTGGTTTTTAAATCCTACCTCTCCCACATGGCTGTGGAATCCTCTTTAGGTTTCTTTATTTTTTGTTTAATTTTAATAACAATTGATGTTTATTAAAATGGAAAATGTTTTGTTAATTATTTGGATTCCAAGTCTTGCAATATTGCAAATAAGGACTCATTAATGTAATATTAAATATTGATAATATATTAATAAATTATAACTTATTCATCAAATTACAGGTGACATGAAAACATTAGGGATTCATGTTTTGTTTAAGTCTTTCCTTCCATGTAATTGTTAGGTGAGTAATAGTGGATGAACTAGGACTACTACTAATGTTTGACAAATGCTACTAATGTTACACTGTATAAGTGCGACATATTACCTTGTGTATTTTTTGAAAGACCACCGTAAATATTTTAAATGTTCCTTTTTTAAAAATTTTAATCCAAAATTATTCAGAGATGACTGTGATACTATGCAGAGTAAACTTCCCAAGTAGATTTTATATACACTTGTCAGGTGCTATTGCAAAAAAAGGATGGTTGAACTCATTAAATGGTTGGACTCAGCAGAATTATGTATATCTCATCACAGCTACACAGAATGACCCAAATATCCAGGGATTTAGCAATGTATACAAAGATGGTCATGACAATTTCTGAGTCATAGTTTTACAGTTTAGGACATAAGATACCTATTTTACATTCAGATCATATTCAGATGATATCTATTTCACTATGCATAATACAAATGTCATCATACATTTTAATCACATACTGAGAAGTTACAGATATAAACTATTTCTATAAATTATGATTAATCATAAAACGATTTGCTCCACCTTTTGAATTTTCTATTAGTTTATTCAAACAAAGGAGATATATACAGGCACTAGTTGTGAATAAAATTCACCAGGAAAATATGACTTGTATTTCAGATATTTGGAGTTTGAATATTATACTCATTGAATCACTGAGTCAATAAAGAAATTTATTTCATACTCCCGAATAAAACAAATTTAAGATAAATGTGCTAGGTTGGCTCTAGGAACAACTTCAATATTGAAGCAATATTGACTTATACGCATATAGCAATACACATATATTGCTTTTTGAATCACTTTCAATGTGAGTTATACATATACTTTTAATGTCATTTAAAGTCTTGTTCAGTGAAAAATGGTAACTCTGTTTGACTTGCCTTTTCTGAGTCAATCATGAAACTGTTTAATGAATTAGCTGAGATATAGTAAGAAAGAAAACGTTGTTTAGTTTTGCTTTACTCAGCAGAGATACGAGAGTAAGTTCTTTTCAGGTAGTGAGTTGAATGGCCAAAATCACAGTGCCATTTCCTACTTCACATTGTGTCCAGTAAGTAATACAGATTTGGTCACCATGTTCTTAGCATTTTTTTTCAGGGATGTCACACGCACCGCGGAGGAGCTGAGTAGGTAGGTGCTTGATCTCTCTCAATAGGACTTCCTTCCACAACAGAGCTGGCTATTGAAGTGCCTCCTGAGGCTTTCACTGAGCAGATAAAGAGTAAATGGATTGACACAAGAACTGCAAAAGCTCAGAACCCGGGCCACTAAGGTGACAATCATGTGGCCTAGAGATGGGTCAATCTCATTATAGTTGAAAGACCTATACACGTAAAGGATGTGATTTGGAAACCAGCAGAAGACAAAGCAACACACAAAGAGACCAGCACAATTTTGGCCAGGCGTTTCCGTGTTTCCATCTGCAAATATAAGGAAATAGTCCCACCGATTAAAATGAAAACAGAGGCAGCCACATTCTAAAACACATCATGGTACAAAAGATGTAAAACTTAGCATGCAAATGCACCCAAAAGCACAAAAAGGATTTTCCTAGTCAAAGTAATGATTTTAACAATTTGATGAAGCCTATTTTGGTCACTATACTAATTTCACTTTAAAATATTTGACAGTTTATAAATGGATATGTCTTCATGTTAAAACTGTGATCTTGAAAAATTTCTTATTTTTAACTCTTTTTCCTTTGCTTAACGTCTTACTGTGATCACTATAAATATAAATCATTTGTTTGTATTAAATCCATTGAATTAATAAACCACAGAATATATTCAAGCTTAGAAAATTTTTAAATCAGACTATTTTAAATAAGAAATACTGATCTATTGAAAAAGGGCATGACTTTTTTAAAACACTTATCCACAAAAAAAAACAACCTTGAGATTTAATTTAAACTTCTGACTCTCATAAATCAAAATAACCTGACATAATTGTCATTTCTATAAACATTACTATGTTCAGCTGCCTAACCTTAAAATAAAAATAAAAACATTTTCTATCTTTTCATGAAATTCACCTCATATGTTTACTGTTTTATAAGAAGGTCTTCAGGAATGTGATAAATAGACAAAATTCAAATATGGGACATTAATCGTTTTAAATCTAAAAATCATTTTCTAACATCTAGAGTCCAAAGTTTAGCTCACATTTGTCTAATTTGTTTGAATATTTAAATAAGGCAACATGAAAGTGAAAACATAATTTACTAAGATATTTATAGTAGATAACATATTTTCTGAGCTAAAACTATTGGTAGTTAACTAGAATATACCAGAGAAGTCTGGAAAGGTTTAGGACTGAAACAGATCTGACACTGGGGAGTAAGTAGTAGTGAATGGTGACAGTAAACAAAGGTGCAAGTGAAAAGGAATCTAGTTCAAGAAGCAGAATGTGGTACTCCAGATGTATCCCAGTGGCATAAATTAGGCAACTTGGCCTTATAAATGAGGTGGATGTGAAATTTACATTACTAAGCACAGTCCTCCCTAGCAGGTGGAGCATAGGTGCAAGAATTTCACAGCAGTCTATACTTGGAGATTCAAATGTATAGGTAGGCTGTTAGCATTGAGATTACTTCTTGGAAGATGTCAAGCCCAGTTACCCAGCCAGAGTTTATAAATCCCAATAGGGAAATTCACATACACACACACACACAAAAGTCAGAACTAAGGCCACTGAAAAACAAAAATGTGGAGGTGGGGAAGGTCAGAGGAACTCAACTTTAGAAACCAAAGCAAAAACTCAGATACCCAAACTGAGATACAAATTGGATTACAGGGCTCTGAATAAAAGGATTGTACATAAAGGGAAAAGTACAGTGAGCCTATGACCCAGACATTTTTGCTTCAATGATGCCAGGTATTGAGGTAATAAATATATTACTTTTTCTAATAATTACTTTAATGACTTGTATTTTTTAAGCCTTTAAAGCAGATGTGGATCACTGATGTTTATGGACATCAATAAATAGAGGTCACCATCTGCACACAAAAACCTTAACCAGATTTAGTGCCCAAAGCCCCAGCCTGTGCCTCCATCTACAGCCCATCAAATTTTAATCATCTGTGATTCAACTTGTTTTCATTCAAACTGGGGAGCAGGCATCCATGACCTCCCCATACCTATAGAACCCTTTGGCAGAAGTTCCTCACTAGGAATGCACAAATGTACAGCTTGAAACTGTCCCATAACTGCAGTATTTCCATCTTTTTCTAGATTAACGCAACTGGTTTTACCTTACATTAGTACTATGTATTCTTTAGAGAAGAAAAAGTACATAAGGTGCAGGTCGTAGTTTTAAAATTAGTATATAATATTTATTTATCGGAAAAGCTATAAAGTTGAATTAGACCAAGTCCTACTTCAGCACCAGCCCACCTTCTGATCACTCTCACTATTGCTCTGCTGCCCTCTGTTCCCAGTCTCTCATTTTGGCATCTTAGCCAAACCTCATCCCCAGACCCCAGCAGTGTCCTACAGTCCTTTCCTGATGCGTCCTTCCCCCAGACTTTCTGTCATCTTTAGTGAGCTAATGGGAGAAGAAAAAATAATTGAATAAATATATACTTATAATGTGAAATTCTTTTCTGGTTTGTTATGTGTTTCTTTGCATAAACATTTGCACATAAAGAAAAGCCACCAGAGACATTAATTTCAAATGAGCCTAGGCCCAGATGTCAGATAAGCTGGACCTCAGTGGGCTTTTAGAGCTAACACATGGCCACATATTAGAGAACGCCCAACATCCCTTCCAGTTCAGGCTAGTGCATGTTCCAGTGCCCTTCTGGCTGTTCTAATCCTTCCTGATATTGAAAGCCCATGAAAGAGAACTCAAAATAGCACCTACTGCTTCTGCCCAGCTTGCTCCCAACACACACACCTACCAAGCTTACCTGTTTTTTGGTAATGTTCATTGTATTCTCCCAGAAGATTATGTGCACTTTTAATTAAGTCCTTGCAATATGATAATAATAAATACTAATAATAGCAAGTGGTATAAGGAAGTAGACCAAGAAGAGGAGCACTGAATGAATCTTTGGATGTAATTCATCAGTCTGAGGATAGGGTATACACGCCGTGAAGCTGACGTTATCCAAGCCACCGATGTGCGCCACTTGGGAAAACACGGCTTCTGGAACAGCCAACAGCACCGAGACCACCCAGATACCCACGGCCTTCACACAGGTCCACAGCACCGCCCCTGATGTCTGGATATCCATGGGGTTTACAGTGGCTCTGTACCTGGACAGATAATACATTTCAAATTACTCTCTTAAGAAAGAAAAATTAAAAAGAGAAAGGAAAAGAGAGAGAGAGATCTTACTAAAAGAGAGGTGCCAACACCCCATTATTCCCAGGCTGTTATGTACTGTGTGCAATAACTAAGATCCTTGGTGTCTCTCTGTCTAAAAGTCATTCCACTGCTTATTAGCACAGAAGACATGAAGAGAAAAACAAATATTTTAAATTGTCCTTTCCCAAATTGCAGTAATTTGCTTACCTCCTTCACAAGTATTTTCTAAATCTACACGTACTACAAGTATCATTGTATATTGAATATTTTTATTTAAATACTTTTATTTCCAAAAAATCTATTACTACTGAAATTGATATAATATACAATAACCATAAAATATAAAATGTTCACAAAATAGTATTATTAAAATTTACCTGGATACTCTTCTAGAGCTTCTGAGGCTGGGTCTCCTACTTTTTTTTCTTAAGGACATTAAGAAATCTTAGAGACTAATCCAGACTGGGATTTTCTCCCTAATTCAGTCATAAGGACGAAAAGAACTGAAAATGGAATAACATTCTGTCTTTACAGTTCAAATTTCTTTAATGTCAAGACCTCACGCAGTCTCCTCTCCTCCCACCTAACACCATCGTAGTGGTAAATGAACCACACTCCAGGACGCAATGGCTTAAACAATCCAAGCCTCTATACCTCACTCAATTACACATGACTATTAAGCAAGGTAATAAAAATACAAACCGAGCAAAATTGTATATAAACCTCACATTACTTATATCTGTCTTTAAAAGTATTTCAGGTTACAGTATACCTAGGAGGTTAACAAGATACAGCAGAAAGCGATTTTAGTCAGACAAGTCTGCACTGTTATCTCATCTCTGATATCCTTTGGAAAATCACTTAAGATCTTTTTCTTCATCTGTAAGGTGGGGATAAAAACACCACCCTCAAAGTTTTGTGATTAGAAAAACTGTATAGAACACCTATTACAATGCCTGGCACCTAGCAGATATTAACCATGCCATGACCCTGTACCTTCTCCTTATTTACATTTGAATTAGTCTGATATTCTAAAAATTCATAATATTTCAAGCTACATAACAAGCAGATAAAGTCTCCTTCTGAGGTTCTCTAAAGATGCGTCTCATTGCCCACGGGACAGAAGCAGCCCCCAGCCTCAATACCTTTCCGAGGGGAGCCTCTAATGCAATTTTAATTATTTTTAAAATAATGATTTTCTTATTTTTTTCAAGCATCACATCAGTCAATTTTAACTCCTTTTACTCTAATTCCCAGATACAGTCTCTCTCCTTCTCCCCTCTTCCTCTCAGCCCTTCCTTTCTCCCTCCTCTCCCCAGGTACACTCCCTGCCCCTCTCCACTGCTTTTCTAGGTCACCCACAGTTACCTATGCCCTTAACTGTGGGCGCTGAGGGCAGTGAGAGTGAACACGTACATCCCCACGGAGGTGAGCTGGATCACCCGGATGAGTTTGCAGCCCACCTTCCCGAACACCCACTCGTCAAAGAAGTAGCGGGATTTGTTACCGTATGCTAACACATATATATGGAATCTAAGAAAAAAAAAAAAAAGGTCATGAAGAACCTAGGGGTAAGACAGGAATAAAGACAGAGCTACTGGAGAATGGACTTGAGGATATGGGGAGGGGGAAGGGTAAGCTGTGACAAAGCGAGAGAGTGGCATGGACATATATACACTACCAAACGTAAAATAGCTAGCTAGTGGGAAGCAGCCGCATAGCACAGGGAGATCAGCTCGGTCCTTTGTGACCACCTAGGGGGGTGGGATAGGGCGGGTGGGAAGGAGGGAGACGCAAGAGGGAAGGGATATGGGGACATAATGTATATGTATAACTGATTCACTTTATTACAAAGCAGAAACTAACACACCATTGTAAAGCAACTATACTCCAATAACGATGTTAAAAAAAAAAAAAAAAAGAGAGAGAGAAGTAGCAGGAAGCATCCACAGGGACGCAGGTGATCAGCAGCAGCATGTCCCCAACGGCCAGGTTAGAGATGAAGATGCTGGGGGCGCTCCTCATGGCGCAGTTGGTGATGAAGATCTTCACCAGCATGATGTTGCCCAGCAAGCCCACTGTGATGATGAGCAGGTAGAGGGACGGGATCACACAGCGGATCACGAACTTCGCAGTGGTCCCGTCCGGGGCGGGTAGGAAATCCCTTTCCGAGACCTCTGGAACGAAACCGCTCTGATTCACGCCCGTGGTCCGGGAGAGGTTGGAAAGAGACTCGGGGGGCATGGTCTCTTTCCCAGGAGAGTCCGCTGGAGTTTTCCTGCACCCAGGTGCCTTGAAAAGTGCAACGCACTCTTGGGCTTAATGGATTTCCCTGTTGCCAAGTTTACCTCCCGCGGGGATCACGTCACACCGCCTTGTCTGGAGGAGGACCGGGCCGGGTGAGAAGACTGGCCACAGGCTCCAACCTTTCACTTTTAGAAGGGGCACGCACATTGGCTCCTGCTGGCTAGAAGTTGAGTCTTTGTTCCAGTCCTCAATGGTTTGTTCTCGCTTATAGATAGCGGAGAACAGCCTTTTTGTGAACAAAGATTTATCCCTCTGGAATTAATTAAAATACCTGCCAGGGCTTCCCTGGTGGCGCAGTGGTTCAGAGTCTGCCTGCCGATGCAGGGAACACGGGTTCGTGCCCCGGTCCGGGAAGATCCCACATGCCGCGGAGCGGCTGGGCCCGTGAGCCATGGCCACTGAGCCTGTGCGTCCGCAGCCTGTGCTCCGCAACGGGAGAGGCCACAGCAGTGAGAGGCCCGCGTACCGCAAAACAAACAAACAAACAAACAAAAAGGAACAACAACAACAAAAAACCTGCCAGACCTTTCTCGGGGAGGGGAGGAAGTCATCCTGTCGCTCTCCAGCGAACCGCCGCTGAAACGCTAGGAACTAGCGTGGGGCGGCTGGCACCTTGCTGGTCCCACAGCTTTGCTCTTGTTTCTGCAGTTCCTGCTGTATTGTGTGGGACTGGAGAGGCTCTGAGTCCTCTCTCGCACACTGCCTCCCTATATAGATCTATTCTTACCCACATCCGAGTAGGAGACGCCCCAGACATAAGTCTGTGAACCTCTGAAGATTTGGGGGCTGAGCTGGTGAGTCCCTGAGGCTCTCGCTGAATTTAGGAAGGAAAAGGAGTGACAAAAGAGGAAGTAAATGAATGGAATTCCCTCCCTACTTTTATTCCTTGATCCACTTTTCTCACCCCAAATATAGAAACTTTCCTACTGCTGGCATATTATTCTTTAACTTACAGTTTATTGAAATATAGCATGCATAAGGTACACAATTCTTAAATGTAAGTTCAGTCTAACCACCATTCAGAATCTACAATCTAACCACTATCCCCTAATGTCACCACTATTCATTCTGCCTTTTATCATCTAAAGTTAGTTTGCCTGCTTTTGAGCATCATATAAATGAAATTATAAAATGTTTAATCTTGTGTCCAGCTTCTTTTACTCAACATTATAGCTGTGAGATCCACCCACATTTTTGTGTGTAGTATTTTTTATTGCTGTATACTATTCCAGTATAAATATATCACTGTTCGGGTATCCCTTCTAATGTTGATTGACATTTGGATTCTTTATAGCTTTAGCTAATTTGAGTAATGTTTCTGTAAATATCCATGTGCCTGTCTTCTGGTGCACATTGGAATTCCAGACGTGGATTTGCTAGGTCACAATGATTATGTTAAACTTGAGCAGAAATTAACAATTTTTCAAAGTGAATTCCAAGTTTTTTTCTTTTGGAAACTTGCTTGACAATACCTATTAAGGCTGAACATATGCATGTCTATGACTGAGCAATGCCACCCCTAAGTATATTCTCAATATATATCTGATACATTGTTTTAAATAGAATGTCCCTAAGAACAAAATAACTCTCCAAATTAACACCATTTGAGTCTAATATAAACCTCTCAGGAGTGGCACAGTTCTGAAGTTAGCCAAATAACACTTTTTACATTAGGAAAAAACATCTGGCTAATTCTTGGTTAAAGGATAAAATTGTATGATAACAAGAAAATTGGTCAAGGACTGCCTACAATGATCTAGTCATAAGCTGATGAAAAGTGCCAAGCCATTTGTAAAATTTAAGTAATTTTTTCAGATATTGCTGACCAAGAACAGCATTTAATTGTCATAATTTAATTAGACAAGGTAAACATTTGCATTGTAATCAATTTTATGTTTTTCTAACACAATTACAAGTGCTAATTATACTCTTCTTGGATTTCATTACTTAAAATAGTCTGTTATTGAGGTTGGCTAAATAGAATGCTTATATAACACATTTGAATATATGTTAATGAACTTTATATATCACAGCTATCAAGGCAATTAATATTACATATAAGTTGAAAATGTCTCTAGGAATTTTAACTTCAAAGTTATTTAAGTTTTCACTTTTAGCATCCAATGTCATTATGCAAGCTAAATTAACTACAAAGCAATCTTCTAAATTCTGAAATCTCTCAGCCTTTCAAACTGCAACTATACATTTTAACCTATTTTATATGAAAACATATTTTAGTCTAAATTGCTGTATGCATAGCTGTATTCTCTTCTGATTGTGTCTGGATGATGCTAAGGACTTACATAAGAAAAATGTCTCATCTAAAACTGGATTAATAAATATCCAATTGCCTAGCATTGTAGAAATAAGGCATCTGAATTATTGATTTTTTTCCATTTCAAGTGAATCCATATGCATTTACTGAAAGGCTTGGGCTCGTAGGAGCGGAGAGTATAATAAATGTGTTAATAATGATGGCCTTCCTGATATTTTATTAAAATATGTTATAAAGTTATTGGCACTATGTATGTGTTATTTAGACACATCACCAAGTTACATATAGGTACACGAGTGTTGTCACATTTGTATAGGAACAATATACATCAGAGATAAATATCTATTGAAGGAACAAACTTTTTTTGAAATTAATGTGTCATACACTACATTAGATTCCTTAGCATCATGTCTAATTTAACATTTATAAATATTCTATGAAGTAGGTATTTGAATCTTAATTTTACATATGAGACAATCAAAACTCATAGAGACAAGATAACTTTCTTAATTTTATAAAGACATCAGAAGAACTGCAAATATATTATATTTGACTTCAAAGTCTATTGTATCTCACTGTTCTCAGAGAATAAAAGTGCCTGGGAAAATGTGATTTCTATATAATTGAAGGATATATTTTTAGTACTAAGGCATTCAATGTTTATAAAATATACATTATACATTTCATTGCCTTAAACTGAACAAATGTTTTTCAGAACTATATATAAACATTTCTTGCTCTTTCAAATTCATGCAAATAAGTTGGAAACCACAACCAAAATAAGGACAAAATCAGTCAATTTAAACTAAGCCAATAATGGCACAGATGATATAATAAGTAGATAAGGATATTAAAAATGTTAGCAAAACCTTATTTCATGATTTTGAGGAGGAAGAGGAAAACATTAGCATGTAAGGAGAGACATGGAGCATATAAAATTAAATATATTGAATTTATATTGAGATAAAAACAATGTCTGTGAAAAAATAAACTTTACAGGATTAACAGCAGATCAAACACTGCAGAAGAAAAGGTAGAGAATTTGATAATATAGTAAGAGGAGCTATCTGAAATGAAATACAGAGAGAAAAAGACTGAAAATAATGAACAGAGTATCAGCGCACTATATCTGTAACTAGGTCCCTGAAGGACAGGAAAGAAAGGAAGGTTTTTAAATATTTGAAGAAAAAATGGCCCCAAATTTTTCAAATTTGATGAAAGCAAATCCCAGGCAGAAGAAACATGAAGAAAACTCTACCAAGATTGAAAACTAGCTGTTTTCCCACTAAGGTCAGGAAAAAGGAAAGGGTGTCCTCCTTCACCACTTTTATCCAACATTGTACTGCAAGTTCTAGGATTGCAATAGGGAAAAAAAAAGAAAATGAAAGGTATATTGATTAGGAAGGAAGAAATAAAACACTCCTTGTTAGGGAATGACCTGATTGTCTATGTAGAAAATCCAAAAAATCAACAACAACAACAAAAGAGCTCCTGTAACTAATAAGCAATTACAGCAAGGTTGCAGAATATAAGGTTAATTTATAAAAGTCGATAAGCCACTTGCAATAAAAGTCCACTTGCAATAAGCAAGTGGAATTTGAAATTAAAAACACAGTACCATTTACACTAGCACCCACCAAAATAAAATACTTAGGTATAAATCTGACAAAATATGTACTAGAGCTGAGATTATTAAAGCAGATGAATCCATGGGGAACATAACTGGGCTCAGATACTGGAGATCACGTTACTTGCAATCAAGGTGGCCTATGGGAGACCCACATAGGTATATTGGGTATATAAAGGTATATTTAGGGGTAACCACTCCCACATGAGTTTGTCTTGGGAAATGGAAAAACTTTCTGTGCAAATGTGTTTCCTAATTTCACTCAGGCAGTTACAATACAATGGATACAACATATATGGTAGATAAAACAAAACTGGACTACCAGGTCAAAGAGACCATCAGGGGAAATGAGACTAGACATAGGTAAATCAACACAAACAGAATTCACCTTTAATGCAAAGGACAATCAGAGGATAAAACCTTCTTGCAAGAGTATGGTGCCCCATGATATCTTATTCTAGGGAGAAGGCAAATGAGAGTAAGCTTCTTAGTCTGGTAAAGAAGCTTTAACTAAATTTCTTCCAAAGGGAAGAAATGAACAAAATGGTAGGAAGGAGCTTGTACTCTGAATCAAAAAGAGCTGTTAGATATATTACTACAAATAGAAGCAGAAGTAGCCCAGGATGGGAGGACAATGTCTAGAATGGCAGTGCAAAGAGTCCACATACATTCTCCCTAGTGAAACAACCATAATTGGTGAAAATTATAAGTAAACATAAATAATCATTTAATGTCTCTAGAAATTGTCCAAAGTACATACAGCAACTGAAGAAATATTATTCAATATTATCTACTAAATCTAAGTGAAAACATCCAAAGTCTGACATTTGAGACTTGATCTCTTTTTCTATCCCCCACACTGCTAGCTCTGCATGACAAAATCTCCTCTCTGTGTGGGTGCAGCAACGAACACGAGACTCCTTCTGCCCCCATCAGAGAAACCAGTCATTAAGCACCATGAAGAACCATGGTAATGTGATATCACAGACACACGAAAAAGACAATTCTCCAGAAACCAAACTTAAAGTCATGGAGTATTATGATCTAACTGATAAAGAATTCAAGATATAATAAAATAAAATAATTTTATTCAGGAATAAAATTAATGAACAGAAGGAATACTTTATCAAAGTGATTGAAATTCTAAGAACAAACCAAACAGAAATTCTGGAGTTGAAGAACTCAATCAATGAGATAAAGAACACATTAGAAAGCATTGGAAATAGAGAAGACCATATGATAGAGAGTATTAGCAAGCTCGAAGATAGAAATATAGAAATGAGACAAGTAGAAGAGGAGACACAATTAAGATGTTAAAAAATGAAGAAATTCTATGACAGTTATCTGACTCCATTAGGAAGGGCAATGTTAGAATAATGGGTATCCCAGAAGGAGAAAAGAGGGAGAAAAGAGCAGAGAGTTTATGTAAAGATATAAAATCAGAGAACTTCCCAAACCTGGAGAAGGAAATGAATATACAAGTCCATGGAACTAAGAGAACATCAAATTACCTAAAAGCAAAAAGGACTTCTCCAAGACATATTATATTAAAGCTGTCAAAAGTTAGTGACAAAGCAAGAATTTTAAAAACAGCCAAGGAAAAAAGAATGGCAATCTACGGAGGAACCTCCATTAGGCTATCAGCAGATTTTTTCAGCAGAAACTCTACAGGCCACGAGAGAGTGGAATGACACACTCAAAGTATTGAAATTATTGAAAGATAAAAACTCTCAGCCAGGAATACTCCACACAGCAAAATTATACTTAAGATATGAAGGAGAAATAAAGGATTTCCTAGACAAACAAAAGCTGAGGGAGTTCATCAACACTAGACTTGCCTTACAGGAAATAATGAAAGAAGCTCTTCTATCTGAAACGAAAAGGGAAAAGCACACAAAACTTTGAGTAAGATGATAAATAGACATACAGGAAAAATGCAACTCTGTTGGGATAGTTTGTTAAAAACTTAATTGTAGCACAAAGGTTAAAGGGAAAAAAGCAGTGATAGTACTATAACTACTTCAATTTGGTAACAAACTCACAACAGGAAAAGGGATAATTTGAGACAAAAAAATCAAAAATGGGGAAGAGGAAAAGCATGGAACCCATATAGGCAAATGAAGATAAGATGCCATTAGCAGAAAAAGGACTATTTTATCTATGAGACAGTTTACACAAACCTCATGGTAACCTCATGTCTTTCAAAAATAGGCAGGATTGTAGTTTCTTGGGAGTTAGTAGCTCCCAAGAATTTCATTTGAATTCTGAATTTTGTGCTTAAAGGAATCACCACAATGTGATTCAACATCTTCCCCTCTTGCAGCATATGACTGGAAAGTAGTTCATAGAGGCAAACAACTTGACTTAGTTTTCAGTAGAAGGTGCTTTATGTTTTTCAAATATTATGAAGTAAACATCAAAGAATAAATATTTTCTTCAAATTCAATATAAAGTAAGAATTGAATAAATCTCGAAAATCATTGGATGTGGCATCAGCACTCCTCAAATAAGAGACAGGATGACTAGCATGTCTTTACCCCCTAAATTCTTATTACTAAACTATAATGTATCTTCATGGGCAATAGGAGTTGACAATTCAATATTTTGTGTCTCATTAGCTCCACCTACTGAGTGCTGGTCACATTTCAGAAATAGTTACAAGTAAATGGGAAAGGAACCAAATCAAAGTAACAGAAGGATGACAATAGAATGATTGTATCTCAGCATTTCTTTTAATCCATGCTATTTGAGTAGACATGCAGTAGCCAGAGCAGTGACCGTCAGGTCAAAAAAAATAAGAATTATCTTTAAATTTCATTTATATAAGTATGACACTTAATTTGATTAAAATATTTGACAAAAGCAAATATTAAACCATACCAGCCTTACTCATCAGAATTATAATAAAAATTATATTAAAAATCCATGTGAAAAATCTTTGCAAACCACAAAACACTAAAAAATTTAAAACATTCTATACAATTTAACCCATAATGGAATGCCATTTTCAGTTTTAATTTTTTTCAAAAAACTTTAAAATGCTACAACTGAACTTATGATCTAAGCTAGGCTGTTACTTTAACTTTGATTAATCAAAAAATTTGGGAAAGCTGAAATATTTCGTTTCACTGGAAAGAGATTTTCCATATTTGATGCTTAAACCCCTTTCTTAGTATTTTCTCATATCTAAAAATAAAGGGGGGGTATTTTTATAGCCTAAAGTCATATTTTATTTTTCAGTTTTGAAAATGCATTGAATCATACACACTGAACATGGTGTATTAAGACTCAATTGATGAAAATGGAGTGGTAATTCAAACTTCTGACTTCTCTGAAACAACTGAGAGTCAGGAAGCACATGAAGAACTTAAAGTGGTTAAGTGTCAAGTTTACTGATATTCAACAATTTTGTCTGAACATTTCCTTTTCACGTAGAGCCTTTGATGTTTTGAAAATATAAACATAGCCAAAATATTGAAGTCACTAGTAGTCTCCAAATGCAAATACACGAATATTTAGCAGAAATCTTCCTTTGGCTCAATTCTTTCCTACATTCACATTTTTCTGGCTGTAAACCTCTGGTGATGCCCCAGAGGTTTCTCAGCATGAAGAGCCCAATTATGAAATGGGAAAAGCTCACTCAAAGCCTATACATGCAGTTACAAAGTGCTCTGGAGAGGTTAAAAAACTGATAAGAATTTGGTCCACTGAATATAACCTGCAGTGATATTGCTAGAGAAGACAAGAATTTGAATGCACATAGGTTGGAAAAATAAATTACCTCGTTGCCTTGAAGGCAATCTCCTTGGGTCAAGGCTAAGACCTTTTTCTTTGGTGTTGTGTGGAGAATTATCTCTATCACTTTTTTTTCTCCACATAACTAGGTGGTTTGTGGTCAGTAATCTGCTATTTTTTCACAAATTGTCTTTCAAAAAATGGAAAGGGTTCTCATTAGTTGAATGGAAATGATTGATCATGATAACAAATGTCTTTCTCAAAATCCATCATGACTTTAAATCAAGGTCAGGGTATGAATAGGACTTCTACCTTCCTCATATTTATTTTCTCTCTCTAGGTTTTATGTCAGTCTGTGTCTAGCTAATGTCAACAGCAGAAGAAAATAACAACATGCTTCAAGAAATGCAGTCTTGTTAATATTTATTTAAGAGGTACTGACTTGATAATGATCATCAGAAAAACATTTCAGTCAAAAAAAACAAAAATGTACTTGTGTCTACAAATACATTTAATTTCTATAGCAGAAACTTTAATTCAAGGAGAAAATAGACTAGTCCTGAGACTAAGGATGGTGGCACAAAACATAATATTTGTAAAGGTCAGTACAACTTACTGGTTAGGGTTTCTATGCCAAATAACTTGCTAGAGAGTTTACATTCATTATCTCATGTTGTATTCTTACCAACACTATGAACTCCATACTATTATGCTTGTTTTACCAGGAAGAAAACTAAATTTAGAGAGGTAAACTAACATATCCAAGGTCATCCAGCTAGACAGTGACAGAAGAGAGAACTGAAGTCTAGTGAATCTCCATTCACTAGGAAAAATGCATCCTGGCAAGGAGCTACATGTGATAGGATTAAGAAATACTTTTTTCTAATTCACTTAGAATCAGAGTCAGTTCACCCAGCTGTGCGCCTGTGGGACTGTCTGCCCAAATTGAGTGATTCTTTCGCATTTATACAGAAATGTCCAGGGATCTAGTACCAGCCCCATGTGGTGGCAAATGTTCTACAACTTCAGGGAGAAGTTTGCTTTTAGCTCAGTTGATCAGAAATAGGATCATACACGTAAAATTTAAACTTAGCCTGACAAAAAGTATAGAATTTTAACTAGGAAGATGAAGAGTGGGAAGGTAAAGTAGGACATTTTTTTGGAAAATGCAAAGGATCCACCCATTGTTCTGTGTATTCTCTTAATCGCACAAAAACATATACCTACCCAAACACATACACCCACACCTACACAAAAACATATCTTCAGCCTACAATTACTATAGGAAGCTGTGCACAGAATATTTGGCTCAAAGGGAGTGTGTAGCATTATTAAAACCTTGTTTGAATGCAGATAAAGTTCTTCAAGGGGTTCTATTTTTAGAACCTTTTATGAAGAACTCATGCTCAAACGGTACTTTCACTAACAGTCTTGAAATTCTAGAAGGTTGTTGATGCTTTTGAGCTGTGACATAGCAGGAATCAGGGGAAGGTCTCTATATCATATCTGTGATACCACTTGATTCCAAATTACTCTGTCTACCAACTCCAGGGTCTTGCTTTTTCACAAGATCTCCTTGTGTCATTTGACAATTGATAAGCAATTTTCAGCCAGGTGTGACTTAGTCATTCTTTTATTTTCTTATCCATCAAATCTCCATTCATAACTGTTACATATCTCAATAGATTTAAGATCTATTGGCATAAAAACATTTTTCAGATTATTGTTATTGTAAATTTTATCCAGTGAGGCAAATAACCCCATAATTATTATCTTTGTAGTTAACATAATTGCTTTAAACAAATTAACTTATAACATCATCATTAGAAACCTGCCACCTCACCCAAAATAAGTTGTCTTACATACTTTTTTTTTTTTTTTTGCGGTATGCAGGCCTCTTACTGTTGGGCCTCTCCCATTGTGGAGCACAGGCTCCATATGTGCAGGCTCAGCGGCCATGGCTCATGGGCCTAGCCGCTCCGTGACATGTGGGATCTTCCCGGACTGGGGCACGAACCCGTGTCCCCTGCATCGGCAGGCGGACTCTCAACCACTGCGCCACCAGGGAAGCCCTTACATACGTTTTATAGATAAAAAGTGTTATTAGGAACTTGCAGCCCATAAACTCACCTTAAATTGTTTGTATCTCAAAAACAAATGATGGGACTGGTTTCCATTCGTTGCAGTGTACAAGGATCTTGTGATGATAAGGTCACTAAAGGTCACTAGACATCCACAAAACCTTTCACTACATCTTGAAAAGTATGTACCCTGAACATATAAAGCTGGACAAATCATTCTTTCTAAAACTATCAGAGACTACGTGATGGTTTTAGTTCATCTGACTCATAAAACTCGAATAATTATAGTCAGTATCATATTTATATAATCATCTCACATATGGTTTCATATTTTACCAACTCCAGTACATTTGCATCCTGAGATCTATATTAACATTTTAAAAGTAAATTAGCATATCCTAATACTTAATAAGTAGGAATTCATAGAAAAATGGATGTTAAAATTTGCTTCTAAAAGGGAGAAAATATGGTTTATATATTAAGTGTTCATAGCAGGAAAGTCATTAATCAGCTTTCAAAAGCTAAATTTGTCTCAAGCTCATTATTATTCAAAGCAATGAATTTTCCCTGGTAACATGTCACAAAGGGAATAAAGAATGGAAGTTCTAATGATAGCCCAGCAATTTAGAACAGGGTTTTAATTCAGTAATCTGGAGTTTATACACATAAGACTGATTATATGCACCAAAGTTTGATACTACAAGCATTTCATAAATTAAAGGAATGCTATGTATTTCAACAATGCAAAATATGATTCAGTATATACTGAAATTAAGAAACTGTTGGAGTATACTGCTTTGCCAAATATAAAAGAATCATACTTTTCTCCACTCTAAAGCATGCAACAAAAGCACTTACAATTTCTCATTATGTCCAACATTGGAAAATTACAGCAAATTGATACTCCTGATTCAGAGGCCTATGTCTGGTCTCAGAGAGAGCCAGAGCAATGGATCATCTATATGCCAAATTACCATTCTCTCATTTGCGTATGTCTCATATTCATGCTCCCCAAGTGTCTTAGATAGGGTTCCACAAGAATGGACTTTGAGATGATGACATGTGTGCAGAAGGTTTATTGAAGAGTGCTCTCAGGAGTTGACACTGTAAGGAAATGAGGAAAGTAGGACTGAGCAGATGAAGAAACACTTGCAATGTGGCTGCAACTGAAGTCTCCATCAATCCCAAGGGTTGCTCCAGAGCTGGAATGGCCCTTTAGAGTTGTTCTGAAATAGGATGGGAGCAGGCCTTTTAGCTCTGCATCAGCCAGTTTCTGGCCACATATCCCTTTGCTCTGGGAAGGGACACAAGCTTGGGTGAGGCATTTCCCTGCAATGGAGGGCTGTGTTCGGTGAAGAATATATGCATTGCCACCAGCCAATATTCCCAGCAGCGGGGGTATGGTGCAAAGGCAAAGTGCCATAGCATTCACCACCCCAAGAAGAGAGCTCTGACTCAATCAGGTTACTTCCACTAAGTAAGAACACGTCATTAGGCATGGCCTTCTCTACTATACCTACTCATGGCCAGTTTCAGCTGGTGCCCTAAGAGCTTGTTCGGTCTGTTGAAGCCAAGTAAATTGGCCTGCTTTCACCCAAAACATAAAGCAAGGACTCTAGCAAGATGGGTATTTAAATGTTTATAGACTCATCTTCAGTACAACTTCTCAATAACAATCACATCAACAACAGTAATAAAATAGTATTTTACGTTAATTTGGTACATACAGTGCTAGGTACCATGTTAAATACTTCTATTTAATCTATCTTACTTAATCTTAATAGCAACCCTATGAGATGTGTACTGTTATTTTTATATTACAGATGGAAAATTGAAACCCAGAAAAAAAAACTGACAAATGTACTTAATATCACATGACTGATAAGTCATGGAACTTAGGGTTTCACACTCCATCATTGTAAGAACTTTACTAAACTATCTACACAACTTGACTTATTACTAACCATATACTACTTGACACTTGAAAAGAACTCTGTTGACTTCTTAATTTTTTTTTTTTCTGGTACACGGGCCTCTCACTGTTGTGGCCTCTCCTGCTGTGGAGCACAGGCTCCGGACGCGCAGGCTCAGCGGCAATGGCTCACGGGCCCAGCCACTCCGCGGCATGTGGGATCTTCCCGGACCGGGGCACAAACGCGTGTCCCCTGCATCAGCAGGCGGACTCTCAACCACTGTGCCACCAGGGAAGCCCGACTTCTTAATTTTAAATGTAAAGTTAGATCTACTGCGTTACAAAGATTGCAAAATTGACTTTATACTTATTCAAAGCTATATGATCTTAACTCTTTGGAACATTGTCAAGAACCATGAAACCAGTGTAAAAGGTTTTATGTTCTGGTAGAAATGGAGTAATGAGGATTGGGTATTCTTTTCTACTTTCTGCATAACAACAACTAGAAAACTGGATCAAAAAAGGTAACCATCATTGTAAAATATGAGACAGCCATTGGAAAACAAGCAGCACAGGGACTATAATCACCGAGAAGAGGGAAGCAAACCACGGGAGCCTTGAACAGAAGAACTTACTTCCTCGAGGTAGTTTTCTGGCCACTGATCAGGAAGTGGAAACCCTAATAGAGCCCAAAGTCCTCACTGAATTTAGGAACCAGAGGCAGCATCTGAGGAGGCAGAGATGGCTAGAATTTGGAGGGCAGCATACTACTGAAGTGGGAGCTAAACAGAGAGAACTTCAGAGATCTGCAGGGGGTTCCACTTAAGGCTTTGACTGAGTACTGATCTGCTTATGCATGAGAAGAAACTTCCCATGGCTAGAGAAAGAACCACCCACTAAGATTTAAAGTACAAACCGGGCTGAGAGTAATTTGTGTCTCCACAGGAGAGTGGAAAGACCTTGTAAAGCAATGTGTACCCTGTAGAATACTTAGAAACATATTATTTGAGTTGTGAGCCTAAATACGCCATATACTACAAGTTAATCTAAACTCAGCTTTGCAATGCTTTGATCAGGCCTCAAGGGTATCCAACTGATTCCGGTGACCTACCTGCATGCCAGAACAAATTCTAACACTATTGAAAGTATGACAATACAATACAGCAACCAACAAGTCAAGCATCCAGTATTAAAAATTATCAGTTATATATATACCAGGAAAATATAACCCATAATGAGGAGAAAATCAATCATTAAAAAGAGACATAAAAATGACAGAAATGATGGAACTAGAAAATAAGGACATTAAACAGCTATTAAAATATACTCCATCCTCCACATCACTCATCATCAGGGAAATGCAAATCATAACCAGAATTAGAAGTCACATCACACCTGTTAGAAGGGCCATCATAAAAAGACAAGAAGTAACAAGTGTTGGCAAGGATGTGGAGAAAAGGGAATGCCTGTGCACTGTTGGTGGGAAAATTGGTGCAGCCTCTGTGGAAAACAGTATGGAAGTTCTTCAGGAAATTAAAAATAGAACTACCACGTGATCCAGCAATTTCACGTCTGGGTATTTATCTGAAGGAAACAAAAACACTAACTTGAAAAGATATATGCACCCTTATGTTCATTGCATCTGTGTTTACAATAGTCAAACATGGAAACAACCTAAGTGTCCATCAGTGGATGAATGAATAAAGAAAATGCAGAATATATATGCAATAGAAAATTATTCAGCCATAAAAAAAGAAGGAAATCTTGGAATTTGTAACATGGATGGACCTTGAGGGCATTACACTAAGTGAAATAAGTCACTGAGAAAGACAAATATGATATGATCTCACCTATAACTGGAATCTAAATTTTTTTAAAAAAACTGAATTCGTAGATAAAGAAAACAGATTGTTAGTTGTGAGAAGTGGGACATGGTGGGTAAGTGAAATGGGTGAATGGGGTCAAAATGTACAAATTTCCAGTTATAAAATAAACTAGTCATGGGGATTTAATGTACAGAATGGTGACTGTAGTTAATAATAATGTATTGTATATCTGAAAGTGGCTACGACAGTAAATCTCAAAAGTTTTCATCACAATGGAAAAAAATTTGTAACTATGTGTGGTGATGGATGTTTGAGGAGACTTGCTGTGGTGATCATTTCACAATATACAAAAATATCAAATCACTCTGTTGTATGCCTGAAACTAAAATAATGTAATGTTATTTGTCAATTAAGACAAAAAGTGAAATAAATATATATATTCCATCTACATTTACAAAGGTAGAGAAAAATATGAACATGATGCTCAGAGAAATGGAAGGCTAAAAAAAGACCCAAATTAAACCTCTACAGCAGGGCTTCCCTGGTGGCGCAGTGATTAAGAATCCGCCTGCCAGTGCAGGGGACACGGGCTCCATCCCTGGTCCGGGAAGATCCCACATGCCGTGGAGCAACTAAACCTGTGCTCCACAACCACTGAGCCCGCGCCGTAGAGCCCGCGAGCCACAACTACTGAAGCCCGCGCACCAAAAGCCCGTGCTCCGCAACAAGAGAAGCCACTGCAATGAGAAGCCTGTGCACCGCAACGAAGAGTAGCCCCTGCTCACCACAACTAGAGAAAGCCCATGTGCAGCAACAAAGACCCAACACAGCCAAAAATAAATAAAATAAATACATTAAAAAAAAAAAAAAAAACGTCTAGAGCAGGGTTGGCTCTGGAAAGATTGGCAACTCTTTTCTTAAAGGGACAGATAGTAAATATTTGGGGCTTATGGGCAATATGATCTTTATTGCAAATATTCAACTCTCACAAAAGCAACCACAGACAACACATAAACGAATGAGCATGACTACACTGCAATAAAACCTTATTTTACAAAAGGAATGGGCTGATCTATGGACAATAAATAGTTCACTGACCTCTGTCCTAGAGATAAAAATATCAGAAATGAAAAATGCCCTGAATAGGATTAGCTTCAGATAAGATTCTGTACAAGATCAGGGAAATTAACATAGTGACTATTCACAATGAAACACCATGAGAACAATGATTTATAGAGAGAATCAGGTATATTTGGCAACATATCAAGCAGTCTTGATATATATATATATTCTTAGTCCGAGAACAAGAGGTGAAGGAGAAAGAAAAAAATATTTGAAGAAATAATGGCTGATTTGTTTTTCCAAATGTGTTGAAAACAAGTCTACAGATACAGAGAGCTCAACAAATTCCAAGCAAATGAAGAAACTGAGGTTTAGAGTTGTTAGATAATTTTGCCAATGTATTTTCATTACAAGCTGTGATTCAAATTCATGTTTGCTGTTTAAAGAACCCAAGATTTTACTTATTTGGTAGGCTTCCTCTCAAACTTGATAGAATGACTCTAGTCTCCATAATAAGAGCAAAGGTCATATTTATTGAGAAGCCAAATATGCATCAAGAACTGTGCTCCATGTTATCGCATATATTCTCTCATCTAATTACAGTATCTCTATTAGATAAGAATAATTTTCCCCATTTTACAGATGGAAAAACTAAAACTCACAGTTAAGACAGAATGTTTAAATAACAACCAGTAATGGTAGAAAAAGACATGAACTCAGGTCTTCTGGATTTACAGGCTGTGTTCTCCTATAAAGCTTGGCTATATGGATGGAGTATCTGAAAAAAGAAATAAAGCATACGTATTATATAACTAGAAACCATGTAGTTTAGGAATATTTAAAATACAAACTCATTGATAAAGATGGAAAACAAGGCCTTCAATTTAACCATTAAGTCAAGTAATTACTGGCATCATAAAAATTACTGACAATAAATCTCAGAGCTAGTAAAATAGCTCCAAGTATGGTTATAAGACTTAAAATAAAAAAAAAAACATAGATTGTGAAATTATTTACAAATCATAGAATCCAGCCTTTTCATTTTGGAGAAATGGAAACACACCCCAGAAGGTTAAATAACTTGCCTAAAATAACATCATTGGTTACTGACCTTTTATTCTAAGCCATCCCCAGTTCCATTCCAGAAAATATAAATTATTCATGCAGAAGGACAAACCCAACTTTGGCAGGTCAGAGATTTCAATGAGATGTGAATTGGTTAAGGACTGTGATTTATGAATTGAGGCAGCTATCCAGATTGCCTTATCTCAGCTGTCCTTCTGTGAAGCACACTATTGTGAGCACCTAAATTGACCTCTATTCCATCCCATTCAACAGTCACTGGATAGCTCATGTGGAGGAGGGTAAATACTGCAACGGTGCAAAACTTATATAGAGATCATTTCTTCTTGTTTGCCAGATATAAAATAACCCAAGATAGTTTACGACACTACTCTGAAGGATTTAATATGTCATGCCTCATGTTAAGCAAGTTCTCAGGAGTATACACGTCAACTACATGCATGTATACACATGTACATATGTACATACATACATGCAACACAAGCACACATGCTCTTATGTAAGCCCCATGAAGGCAGGGGCCACAACGTTCTTACATATTACCAATACCTTACACAGCAGTTGATACTGTAGGTGCTCAATATTTATTGTATGAATGAGAAAAATGGGTGAATAAGCACAAACGCATAGAAAAGCATAGATATAGAGCAATACATATAACTCAATTTTAAAGTACTAATTTAGAGAAGATTACTAAATAGTAATAATAAGTAACGTATGGATTGATTTTCATGTGTAAGCTGTCAGGAATAGTGCTTTTCTACACTTTTAATTTATTCAATACTGTCTTGGGTTCTGCACAGAAGTAAAGGTTTATCCCCCTTCCGGGTTAGACCACAAAGGTCTTAAATGTTTTTAATCTCAGAAATTTTAGGACATCAAGAATATCTGTCAAAGGTTATATGTGACTTCCAGGGTTTAGATTAGTACTGGAAGATAACAGCGATCCATAAATGCCAGCAATTTGTGTGTATGTGTATAGTAGTAGTAGCAGCAGTAGTAGTGCTAAACCTGAGCTTGTCTTCACCCCGCTATCTGAAGTTAAAAGCTTTAAGCAAGTTTGAGCAAGTAAGCTGGTACAGTTGCCTCAAATTTTTGGCCATTTAGTCAGGAAATTGATAGAGGTGTCCTGGTCATTTTTTTAAATCTTTGAGGCTTGGAGAGCAGAGGTAGCTTTTAGTGATTAAATTTACTCAAGGCCCACTGGGGTTCAATCCCACTAGTCCTTGCTGAGCAAAAGTCCATATCTTGCCATCTTAGTAATAGACATTAACAGAAGAGACACGCCTCCCAAATAGATTAAACAGAGATGAAGAGAGAGACACTGAAAATAGACATGGCATTTGCATGTTATTTATCCTTCCCTGAAACATTCTTACTCTGGCCAACTCAAAGTTTCTTTACATTGAAGAAAGTAGTGGTTCTTCCTTGTTTAAGAAAGATTATTAATATGTTAATATCCTATAGTCTCCACAACAAGGAAAAATGAATAGAAAACAATTGATGGTTCAAGCTCTCATTAAAGACAGGAGGAATAGCCCTCTATGTGCTTTAATAATCCACATGCAACAACACTGTGAGGTAAATACTATTGTCATCCCCAGGTAAAGAAGCTGAGATTGAGATAGTAAATTTTCCTGAGATCTCAAATCTAGCCAAATGGTGTAGATTTTCTGACTCCAGAGCCCCTGATCCCAGATACCATGTGGTCATTTCGCCTTACACTGAGGCCAAATGGGAAAGAAACATTAGCTAAATTCATTTCTGTGGAGTCCTTCATGTTTCTCAAGTACTCCCCCAGCATGCATTATACTTGGTTAGCTCTCTTCATGGTCTTTCATATTCACAATGAGATCTGGCCAGGAGCATGGGATAAGGGCCAAGCTCTGCAGAACCATCCAGCTGCTGTGTGCCCTGATAACTCTCTGAGCTCTTCTCAGAGAAAATAAGAATGTCTGAGCTTATTTCCCCTTCATTCCCTGTGTTTCAGGATCCTAGCAATCAACCTATTAATATCCTCAATAATATCCTTTAGCTTGTCATTTAACAGCAAGTAACTCATTCACTGTCTGTCCCTACCTGATTTTGCCACTTACTAACTGTAACTTTGGATAAATTGCTTAAACCCTCTAAGCCTCATCTGCAAAATAGATCTATAAGAGTACATACTTTATGGAGTTGTAAGAATTTAGAGAGATAATTTGTTTAAAACACTTAGTAGCAAATAGAAACCGTTCAATAAGTGTAATACATTATTATTAGCTTTTAACTACAGGAGAGTTCTTTTCCCATCTGTTCTAGTCCTTCTCATGTTTCTTTCACACCAGGAAGTAGGGGCTCAATGTAACGGCACACAAGCCTGGCCTCAAACTTTAGTTCTCATAAATCGATTCTAGGATTCTCTACGAAAGAAAGTACATATCCATGATTCTCAAATTGCATTTTGAAACAGCCAAGATTCTTGAATATTAGATTTACTCGATTTATGCCCCCAGTCATGTGATAGATTGTAAAATTACTGCAAATTCTTCATCTTTCCACATCCATGCCACTGGAATGTGACTTCAGATCTTCCCACTAAGAGCTGGAATCTAAGTTTGCGGTGACACTTGCTTTGGCCAGTGGAACGTTAGCAATCATGAATCAAGCAGAAACTTGAAAAGCTCTTGCACATTTGGGCTTTTCCATTACTTGCTGCTTTGGGAACTCTGCAATCACCACCATTATAAGCCTGGGCTAGTCCCCCAAATGACAAGAAACATGTGCCATAGTCACCCTTATCACTCCACCCAAAGCCTGCCAACCACCTGACCTGAGTGAAGTCATTCTAGATAACCCTCTGGCAGCTTATCTGCATACTGACCACACATACACGTGAGAATCCAGCAGAGGTCAACTGAGCCAGCCCAGACAAGGAAAAATAATCACCCAAACCATAAGCTAAGTAAGTGTTTGCTGTTTGACCATTAATTGAGTGGCTTGCTATGAAAACAATTCTTAACTGATAGAGATATTGGTACCAAGGATCAGGGGCTACTATAACAAATATGTTAAAAAAACATGACATCATCTTTGGGACCAGGCAGGAGGCAGAAGGTAGAAAAGTAACAAAGAAACTATTACTAATGTCAGGGAAAGCAATGAGAAACTATTAGTGAAGGCTGGAAAAGCAGTGAGGAAACTACTGTGACAGGCTGGAAATATGGTAACCTTTACTATACGTAGTGAGACAATTAGCACAACAGTCACCTGAAATAACTTGGAAGGTAAAAAATGGATTAATTAAATGTTGGATTTGACTAAGGAACATCCCAGAGAGAATACTAAAGGTAACAGTTTGGTACTACTGGCCACATTTTATAAAGTGTAAGAAGAGAGAGATTACCTAGTGAAGGAGCCTAGAGATGAGTTTGCAAAGAAAATTTGGGGAAAATATAGAGGGATCAGGACTTGCTACACAGGAATTCCTTTCTTTCTTTCTTTTTATCCCTAGTGTTGGCCAGTAAAACTTTCTCATGTAAAACATGGTTTGAGGGTAAAAAACAAATCATTCATGTGACTATAATGGCCTTGATAAGACTCAAATACTTAAGGCATGACTAATGATCATCTCAATGAATTAGACAAGAGTTTTCTAAAAATCTTAAAAGCATGGTCTCAGAGAAGCTTAATTCAAAAATAGCAGTAAATAAATAAATAAATATCTGTAAAATAATTGTGGGTATAACTTAATTAATTGCATTAAATCTAATACATAGAAAACTCAAAAAGTGATTAAGAGACTTGTACAAGTAAAAGAACTACTAATTTCAATTAAAATAAAATAGTGGTGAAATTGTAGAAACGACTTCTGGTGCCCCAACTTTCTTCTAACAAGAAGCAGTTTGAGGAAGATAATCAGCTTCGAATATAGCCATTCTTTTAAATGCAAAAGGGAAGATATTTTCAGCCAAGGACCCACTTCCATTAAGCAGTAGAGTACAGTAAATTAGGGAGCAACTTTCAGGGAATAGTACTATACCTTAATCACGGACATTTTCTGACTCCAGAATAAGAAGAACTGGCAACATTTCCCCTGCAAGATTTCAAAATTGTTATGGACCAGTGACAGTGATGTGCCTCTGTTAGAGTGGAAGCATCTATTGGAATCATCCTACCCCTTATCATCATTGTATATTGACTTTGTATGGAAAATAACTTTTCCTTTTGTTTCATTAGATTCTGGATCACCAAGAATCACCTCTGAGCCACATCCAGATTTGCACATGAGACAAATCACAGAACCCTGGACTCAAACTTTAATGCTATAATTAGATGAGAGTTCTGACATCCTGGGATTAAGGTGAAGACATGTAGGAGAGATATGAATATATGTGATCATAGGGCACACTGTGGTAGAATATAAAGTTGGCCACAGATTTTTTTCTATCCTTGTACCCACAGCTCTGC
Organism: Delphinapterus leucas; assembly: GCF_059928025.1. Lineage (NCBI taxonomy): Eukaryota > Metazoa > Chordata > Mammalia > Artiodactyla > Monodontidae > Delphinapterus > Delphinapterus leucas. Next base: position 74,271,507 of record NC_143140.1, read on the forward strand.
AACATGACTTTGCAGGTCCATCAAGACATAGAATCTATTTCTTGAATCTGGGTTGGGATCGTAATTCATCTTGCCTAATGTAACATCAGCAAACATGAAGCAAGCAGAGGCTTAAACAATGCTTGCACACTGGGGATTGCCCTCTTTTGCTGCTTTTGGAAACTTGCAACTATTAACATGTAAGGAAGCTCATGTTGTCACCCTAATTAACAGCCCTACCAAGTATCATACATGTGAGGCCAACCTCACTATCTTATCTGGTGAGTTCACCTTACATTTGGAAAGTAAAACTTGGCATACATCATTCATTTCTCAGCATCTTCCCCTTGGGAGCAAGTTGCCCACAGAGATCAATAGTTCTATTCTGCTCTTTTCATGCATAAATCTTATACAGGAGAGGGCCGCTCCATGCTGGAAAGGCAGCCATGATACAGCATTGACCTGGCCTGCACCTGTGTCTGCCTGAAAGTCACACTTTCCCAAAGAGTTAAGCCATGTCCCTTTTCCAACCAAATCTTTATGGTAGTAAGAGTGTAACAAAGGTGACATTTTGGCACCCATCTGCCTTATTCCTTTGTCTTATGATTCAGTCCGGTCATAACCCATAAGAGGAAGACCAGTATTATTTATTTTGCCTCTCATAGATCCCAACAATGAAATGATGCTGCATTTTCCTCTTCTACACATGCAATTAAGGTTCAAGACAATTTCATTCATCTCTGGAAAAACACAGGAAGAACTTTGATGATTTTTGCAAGTCTGACACTTGAATATATTTGTCTAAACAAAAACATTTACTACTGTACAATGGTAGAAGTCAAAGCAGGATTCCTCTCATGCCAATGATTGTTTTGGCTTTTGGATACCCCTTCGAAGGAATCAACACACAGTGAACCTGGAATTCTGTTTCACAGAAGATGAGAATATATACCAATTTCTCTTACTCAACAGTTCTGAGGGGTGATTACATTGCCCATTTTTATTTTTTCCTATCCAATACAACAGTCTGGTTCAAAAGGCCACTGCCTCTTGCTCATTGGTTATAACTACATGTGTTATGCAATCACTTCTCCACTTGCTGACAAGAGCAATGAAGTCAATTGGAGTTATCACTTTCACAGATTGCCAACAAAACAAAGATGAGAAAAGCAAGTGAAGAAATCAAGTTTGATCAGCCATTGGCTGAATAGTGTTATAGGCGGCTGGAAGATAGCAAGCAGATGTATTACCAGTTAGAAGGCAGCCACTTGTTCTTGGCCCTGCTCATTCTCAGTACCCAGAACCATGCCTAGCAGATGATGTGTCTACCGAGGACAAAAGAAAGGGAGGGTGGGATTATTCACATGGTTTATGCTAGATCCAGGTCTTATCTTGGTTAGCAGTATCCTATCTTTTTCCTTAGAATCAAGATCTAACTGCAGATTTTTCCATGGCTGTCGTAAGTATTCATCAAAAAGACAAAGATAATAACACATTAGTAATATTCAGTGATGTAATAGCTATCATAACCTGCTTTACAGTTTCTTAAACTTCCCAGAAATCAGTTTTATTCCACGGAAGTAAACAAGAAAGAATCAGGAATATTTCCCACATACCTATCTTTTCAGACATACCTAAAAGGAAGCCAAAAAAAAAAAAAAAAAGATCACTTGACATTTCAGAGAAAACTCTAAGCTAAAGAGTCCGCTGCTTTACACGCAGGCAATTCTTAGGTAACTGAGAGGCACTGAGTGTCAGAACCCTTGCCGGCCTGGCCTCCTGCTTCACTGGCACTCCTGTCTGGCTGGCTGGCTATGCTGCGGTGTAAATCAAGGGATTATCAGATTGACCACATGCCCTAGTCTTTTGTTTCTTTGTTTTTGTTTTGTTTGGGGAGGGAGAGAGGAAAGTTGACTGGAGCCCCAGAGATCTATGAAAAAAGAAAAAAAGAAAAGGAGGAGGGGTGAGAAATGTGCAGTGATAAGTGCTTTCTGTTGTAAAAGTTATGACAGAAAATAAGAGTTTGATTCTGGCAGAAACAAACTGGCAATGTGGGTCAAGGATTAACCCACAGGGATGCTGGGATAACATCTCCTGAGACATGTCTCTAAATTACATCACAAACTTCTATGAAGGATGTGTAAGTATTATACAAGCAGCAGCAACAACAATTGTATGAGTCCTGTTATTTTAACCCGATTTGCATGAGTGCTGATGAATAAGGTCCTCTACATGTATGGAGAATGATATAAATATCAACCATTTGCTTCAACATATTCTGAATTTAAATAACTGTAAGTAGAATAATTCAGGAAGTACTTTTAGCTGTTGGTGCTTTAAAGCTGATCGCTCTCTCAATTTGATAATTGAGAAGAGAAGCTGTAATGACAACTAAATAAACATTATTTGCTTATTAAGATAGTGTGTATACTAATGAATTTAATGTTGGATTTATTATCCAATTTTTTAAAAAGGTACTAGATATACTAAGATTACCTTGATTTTATTGCAAAAGGATTACAGGGGTAAGGGATATTAATTAAATTCAAAGCTTTTTACAAGTTTCCAAAATTATTTATGTCATTAGCAACAAGTCCCTATTTGACTGTTGCACTTCAGATTTTCAAAGTGAAAAGGGTAAGAAATCTCAAAATGCAGGATTTGAATTGGGCTTGATGATCTGTAAATTCCTGTCTTTCTTTGAAACTTTATGAATCTTAAATTTTTTCTAATGTGATAATGAAAACATTCTTTAAAATATCCCCCTTTAATGTTTGTTTTCAAAAGTTTTTTTTTTTCTCCTAAAACTGTAACAGATGAAGCCTCCCACCGTGATCGGTCAATTCCACACCCTTTTCTTTGGGTCGGTCCGAATGTTTTTCCTTGGGGTGTTAGGCTTTGCAGTCTATGGGAATGAGGCTTTGCACTTCAGTTGTGATCCAGACAAGAGAGAAATAAACCTCATCTGTTACAATCAGTTCAGGCCAATCACTCCACAGGTAAGTGTTTCTGTGTGCACAAATGTAAACCTTACTCCACACCAGATAAAATTGTTTTCTTTTTAAATGTAAAATAATGTCATAATAAGATGAAGAATATTCTAACAGGTATTATTTCTAGAATAATTACCTTTTTAAAATATTATCTGTATATTTCAGGTAAATTAATTTGAGTTGGTCAAGAGTTTCTTCCAAGTCCAGCATCCTATTATCTATTGATGTTAGAATTATACTCCAGGCTTGTAATTAGAAATGGAGATTGAGTAGATACTAAAATAACATATTCCATCATTATTAGTAATTGGTAGGTGATGACAGTAAAATATGACTACTTTTTTACAATTACTAAGTGTTTAAAATTTTAAACTCTAAACATCTTGGTAATTAAATGAGATTATGTCCAGCATTACCACCTTCATTATATTATTTTTATCCTCATAAGACTTACAAAACTTAGAATTTTTAAATTAGCCTCTATTGAGGGTCAGTGAATTATGGGTTTTTTTAGTGTGTTTTTTCATTACGCGTTGACTGATTTGACTGAGATATTTCTGACATACTTTAGGTGTTCTGGGCATTACAACTAGTGATTGTCCTGGTTCCTGGAGCTATTTTTCATCTTTATGCTGCATGTAAAAGCATCAATCAAGAATGCATTCTTCAAAAGCCCAACTACACTGTGATTTATATCCTCTCTGTTTTATTAAGAATTAGTCTAGAAGTGGTAGCATTTTGGCTTCAGATTCACCTCTTTGGTTTCCAAGTAAAACCTCTCTACCTGCGTGATGCTGTGTCTCTTCGGAAAAAATTTACTACCATAAAATGCATGGTGCCAGAACACTTTGAGAAGACCATTTTTCTCATTGCAATGTATACATTTACTGTAATTACAATAGTCTTATGTGTTGCTGAGATTTTTGAGATAATATTTAGAAGATTATGCTTTCTAATTAAGCAATGACCAAAAGGTTGATTACCTACTGTCATGCCACAATTATTTATCAACCATTTTTATTTAGTTTTATCTCATTCAGTGAGTATCTCAATTTCAAACATAAATATCTGTTCTTCAAACTAATCTCAGTGTGTCTAAAATTTATGTCTAGTATAAAGTACAATACTCAGTTCTAAGGCAGAGATTCTTTTTCTTTTTCTTTTTTTTTTGCGGAACGCGGGCCTTTCACTGTTGTGGCCTCTCCCACTGAGGAGCCCAGGCTCCAGACGCGCAGGCTCAGTGGCCACGGCTCACGGGTCCAGCCGCTCCGTGGCATGTGGGATCTTCCCGGACCGGGGCATGAACCCGTGTCCCCTGCATCGGCAGGCGGACTCTCAACCACTGTGCCACCAGTGAAGCCCCAAAGAAAGGGATTCTTGAACAAAACCTTTGTTCCATTTTAATTTTGTCACACATTAGGAAACATACATGGAACTAATGTTAACTCATTTTTAAATAGTACTTTTACAGAGTTCTTTCATATACAACATCTTAATCAATCACAGTATTTTATGGCCAGAGAAATTTTTATTAACTCTTTTACACAGAGTAGAAAAATGAGGCTCAGGGAGATTAATATACGCAACCCTAGGATTCAGCTTTCCTAACTATAAAGCTATTTCCCTTTCCACTTAACTATGCAGCATAAACTTTGAGGATGTAATTATTGTTGTATTCATGTAAAATAAAACTTATTTAAGTGCAAAAGTTGTCAATTAATTATTAAAAGAGTCATTCTATAATTTGATGACTAACTTGAAGAAATGGATCACTTACATTTTTAATATTATACTCATACTGTTCTCTTGAAATTTTAAATATTAAATGATATGGTAATGTGGCCACCAAATAAATAAAAAATGCTATGGAAAATAACGTACATGGTTTCCTTGTTGCTTGTTGGAAAAAAAAAAACCTCTGTGCTCATAGATATCCTACAACAATAGTTTCTATATTCAAGATTATTGAAATAGTAAGTTATATTTATACTAAGCCAGACTTCCTAAATAGCTATGAAATGATTTCAAAGGCAATTTTTAAAACTTTTTATTTTATAAAGGAGTATAGCCGATTAACAATGTTGTGATAGTTTCAGGTGCACAGCAAAGCGACTCAGCCATACATATACATGTGTCCATTCTCCCCCAGACTCCCCTCCCATTCAGGCTGCCACATAACATTGTCAAAGGTAATTTTATATTAATTCAGTGCATTTCCTTTTATCTGCCTGCCTTACCAAGAATCATGTCCATATGATATCATTTAAAAACTTTATGTATGACTGCCTTGTACTGGTGCTTTATTAGGGAAATAAGTATAGTCAGTCAAAAACTGAGGTTTTCAATTTTTTTCTTAAGCATTATTCAACCTATGGTTGATATCATGAATTTCTACATTAATTTTTAAATCATTGAGGCTTTCTCCACAGAAAAGCACAAGAAAAAATCCAATTTACCTTCATTCAACAAATAGCTGCATAGTATCGATTATTAAACATGTACCACATTAAAAGTTCAAATACAAAGATAAACAAGATGTAGTACCTTTATAAGATCATATTCTAGTGGGGGGCACAGTGACATGACAAGAGGCTGGGGGCTGTTGGAAATAGCCCCCTCTGAAGGGAAAGACTATTTGCTTACTGTTTTTGTTTAGAATCACTGGCCCTTAGTGATAATAAGCAGCAACAATGTCTAGTATGTTTTATTCTTATTTTTAAATTATCTGTAGATAATATACCCTTTATTGCCTGTACCTAGGGTGGACTCCTCCAACCAATTCTCCCACAAACACATACATCTTCAATATGGTTCATATTTTCCTGCATCTTTAGAAGGCATGTAATTTTTTATTGGATACCAGACATTGTGTGTTTTACCTTGTCGGATGCTGAATATTTTTGTCTTCCCATAAATAATTCTTAAATTTTATTCTGGGGCACAGTTAAATTACTTGGAAACAGTTGATCCTTTGTACTTCCTTTTAAGCTTTGTTAGATGGGACCAGTGTAGCCCTTACTGAAGGGCTAATTTTGCCCCGTTACTAAGGCAAAACGTTTCTGAGTGCTCTATGAGATGCCTCTTTGGTGCTTTGGAAATGTTATCTTTCCACCATTCTCAAATTCTTGAATTCCTTCCTCAAGCTGGTTGACTCATTGTCTTAGTCTATTTGGGCTGCTATTACAAAATACCTAGACTGGATAGTTTATAAACAAAAGAAATTTATTTCTCATAGTTCTGGAGGATGGAAGTCTGAGACCAAGGTGCTGGCATGTTCAGGTTCTGATGAGAGCCATCTTCTGTGTTACAGACTTATTGTATCCTCACATGGTGGAAAGAAGGCCAGAGAGCTCCCTAGGGTTCCTTTTATAAGGACACTAATCTCATTCATGAGGGCTCCCTCCCCATGACCTACTTACTTCCCAAAGGTCCCACCTTCTAATACCATCACATTGGAGGTTAGGATTTCCAAAATATGAATTTTGGGGAGACACAACATTCAGCCCATTGCACTCATGGTTACAACAGAAATTGCTGTAGCTACAGGAAGCAGGTTTTTGCTGTGCCCAGGGAAAGAAGGGAGAAGGGGCAAAAAGACGTTCTTCTTGTTTGCCCCTCAGGATTTTTCTAAGGGAAGACCATTTTTTAAAAAAACCAACAGACCTCCCCTTAATATCATTGCCCATTCACAGGCGAACAATTTGATTTATTCTTATGCTGATTCATCCTAGGACATTGTCAAAGTATGTTCCTTTTTAAGAGGATTTCTACCCTAGCTGTTGGAAAAAGTAACTATTCTCAGTTCTGTGCGAATCTTGGGTATTGTTCCTTTTAATCCTTTCAGGTAGCTCTTTTTCTGCAAAGATGTTTAAAGATGTTACATTGATCAGGACTCAGTCGAAGACCCTTTACAGATCTCTGGAGCGCTCATGCTTTGTAGCTTCTCCCTCTAAGGTAGTCTGTCCTATGAAAACTAGCCTCTTTAGCCCTGGACTCTCTCTCCTCAACTCACAAGGAGGAAGGATAGCATTTCTAAGCCACTAGACGAACCCTGGTCACCTCTGCTTCTTTTAAGTAAACAGTCCATATTGTTATGTGTAAAGATACAGATCCTGTGAGAGTTGGTTTGGACAGTCTTTTCAATTCCTTAATGATCTATACTATTCTATGATTTCATTTTGTTAGTAAGTATAACAGGATTGTTAGCACACAGCTGTACACTCCTGGATAATAAATGCTACATAAAAATATAGCATTTATAAAATAGAAGATATTTAAATATATGTAATACAGCTTAAAATATAAAAACTGATTTTTCTAACTAAACTGCAAATGTAGCAAAAATTAATAAGAATGTCAAAGCTAAACAAATAACTAACCACTTGAAAATATATTTAAAGTTATTCCAGAAAAAGTTGTTGGGTCAAATAAGGTAATTCAAACTGAAGTTTTTCAGTTTGTTTATAAATGAACAACAGTCAGAATATTACCTATTAAAACCTATAAGATATTGTCAAAATTGTAGTGCATGGCCAATTGACAGTGGAAAATACATTTCTTTTTAAAAAATAAACAATAAATGTAATTCAAACAGCAAATGTAAGAACTTCAAAATAAAACTAAGGAAAACAAAAATAATAAGAATAAAGACAGAAAGTAATAAATTAGAAAAAAAACAGCATACGATGGATAAATCCAAAATTGTTCTTGAAAAAACTATGTGTGGCATATCAAATCAAGTGTGGAAGTATATCCTTATAAGATTTTATAATATATATGAAGTTATATATTATCACTTGAAGTACACTGTGATAATTTAAAGATGTATACTATTAAATACAAGACAACCAGAAAAACAACAAAATTTTAGCTACTAAACCAACAAAGGAAATTAAAACATTCAATTAATCCAAAAGATGACCAAAAAGACAAAAAGGGAAAAAAACAGATGGGACAAATTGAAAATAATAGCAAGGTAGTAGAACTAAGCCTAAAAATATCAACAGTTACAATAAATATAAAGGTCTTAGCACTCCAAACGAAAACAGGGATTTCTGACTGCATTTTTTTTTTTTTTTTTTTTTTTTGCGGTATGCGGGCCTCTCACTGTTGTGGCCTCTCCCGTTGCGGAGCACAGGATCTGGACGCGCAGGCTCAGCAGCCATGGCTCACGGGCCCAGCCGCTCTGCGGCATGTGGGATCTTCCCGGACTGGGGCATGAACCCGTGTCCCCTGCATCGGCAGGCGGACTCAACGACTGCGCCACCAGGGAAGCCACACATTAAAAAAAAAAATCCAGATCAAATTATTAACAAGACCCCATTTTAAATATTTAAAACATTTTAATATTTTTACAAATAAATAATAATAAAAGTGGAAAAAGATATATCATGCAAACAGTAAGCATCAGAGAGCTGAATTAGCTGTATTAATATGAGAAAACTCAAGCAGATTTCAGGGCAAAGAATAATGACGGGGATAAAAGAGACATTTCATAATGATCAAAGTATAATTTCATTAGGAAGCATAACAGTTATAAATGTGTATGCCACCAGTGCCAAAATAGAAGAAGCAAAGCCTGCTAGAACTGAAAAGAGAAATAAATCCAATTATAATTAAAGATTTCAACATTCCTCATCAGTAATCAATTGACAAAGTAGAACATCAGGAAGGAAACAGAACACAAACATTACCAATAAGCAACTTGAACTAATTGATATTTAGAGAACATCCTTACTAGACAACAGCAGAATGTACATTTTTTTCAAGTGCAAGTATAACATTCACCAAGAAAGTTCATTTTCTGGGTCATGATAAAGTCTCAATGACTTTGTTTAATTCACAATAGAATTAAACTAGAAATTAATAAAAATAAGATATCTGAAATATGCCCAAATATTTGAGAAAATAACAATACATTTTTATTAGCCCATTGATCAAAGAAGAAATTACATGGAAAGTTTTAAACTACTTTAAACACAATTTATCAAAATTTGTGGAAAGCAATTAAAATGGTTCTCGACAGCATTTTAAAAGTTCTATATATTATGTTAGAAAAAAGAATTTTTAGCTTCCACCTCAAGAAATTATTTTAAAAAACAGTTTAAATACAAATTACATAGTAAGGAAATAAAAATAAGAGCATGAAACATTGAAATAGAAAACTGAAAGACAATAGAAAAATCAATGAAAGGAGAAGCTGGTCTTTGAAAAGATTAGTAAAACTGACCAATTTCTAGCTAGACAGATTGAGATAATAAAAGAGAAAATGAAAATTACTCATATCATAAATGAAAAAAGAAACATCACAACAGAACATTTAAATGATTATAAGGAAACACCATGAATGATATTACACCAATAAGTTTGATAGTTAGATGAAATGGAAAAATTCCTTGAAAGACACATATTACTAAAAACTGACTCAACAATAAACAGAAAATATGAATATCTCTACACCTATTAAAGAAATTGAATTTAAAATAGAAGCTTTCCCAGAAAAAAAACATCAGGCCCAGATAGCTTCGTTGGTGAATTCCTTCAAACGTTTAAGAAATAATACTTCACAACCTCTTTTAGGAACTAGGAGAGACTATTTGCCATGTCATTTAACGAAGCCAGCATAACCTTGATATCAAAAACTCTTAGCAAAAATAGTCTAGCATATGGAATCCAGCAGTATATATAAAGATAATACATTATGTTCAAGTGGGGTTTATCCCAGGAATGAAAAGTGTTTTTAACAGTCAAAAACCAATTAATGTAATTCAACTAGATTAATGGAATAAAGGAAAAAAATCACCTAGTCATCCTAATAGATGCGGATAAAAGCATTTGATTACATAACACCCATTTATAATGAAACAAACAAACAAAACCCCAAATCTCTCACTGTAAAACGGAACTAGCTAAACTTGACAAAAAGCATCTAAAAATACCTACAGGAAATATCCTATTTAATAGTGGAAGAATGAATAATTTCCCATATAATCGGGAAAAAAGGTAAGGATGTGTACTTTTACCACTTTTGTTTAACATTGAACTGAAGGCCAATGAGACTAAACAAAACAAAAATTACATATATATTTAATATATACTTATTCAATAAATGCAGTAAGACAAAAAATAGAAGATATACAGATTAGAAATGAAGAAATATCATCTTTAATCACAGACATAATCATGTAAATAAAAAATTCTAAAGGATATGCTAAAAGTTACTAGAATTTGTAATTAAGTTATCAAGATTGAAATTTCTGTAGAGCAATAAAAAATGAAATTTAAATTTTAAAATAAGATTTACAATATTATTCATTAAGTATGAAACAGGTAGAGATAAATTTTACAACAGATATGCTAAACCTGTACAATGAAAACTACAAAATGGTGTTGAGAGAAATTAAAGATGTTAGGGCTTCCCTGGTGGCGCAGTGATTAAGAATCACCTGCCAATGCAGGGGACACGGGTTCGAGCCCTGGTCCAGGAAGATCCCACATGCCGTGGAGCAACTAAGCCCATGTGCCACAACTACTGAGCCTGCGCTCTAGAGTCCGTGAGCCACAGCTACTGAAGCCCGCGTGCCTAGAGCCCATGCTCCGCAACAAGAGAAGCCATCGCAATGAGAGTCCCATGCACCGCAACGAAGAGTAGCCCCCGCTCACTGCAAATAGAGAAAAACCCATGCACAGCAATGAAGACCCAACGCAGCCAAAAATAACTAAAATAAAATAAATAAATTTATTAAAAAAAAGAAGTTAAAGATGTTTTAAATAAGTGGAACAATAAACCAAGTTCATGGTTTAGAGACCTTAATCTTTTATAACTTTGGTCACTCCAAATTAATGTGTAGATCCGATATAATCCCAGTCAAAATCCCAGAAAGCTTTTGTAGAAATTCATAAGCTGCTTTTAAATTTTATATGGGATACAAAAGACCTAGAATAGCCAACATGATTTTGAAAAAGTAAAAGACGACTTACATTATGTATTCTCAAAACTTACTACAAAGGTACAATAATCAAAACAGAGTAGGGTTGGTATGCAGATAGGCATATTGATTACAGGAACAATAGAGACCAAAAATAGTTCAGCACATATATAGTTGTTGTTTCTTTTAATTCTCCAATTTAATTCAATGGTGCTGGAACAACCAGATATCCATGTTGAAAAGAATAAAAAGCATTTTTTTACCTTTACCCCTGTCTCAGCCATGGATGTGTAAATGGACCTGGCCAAGTCATTGGTCATCTCTTTCAGTCTTCTGATAGCAACTGTAGGGGAAAAAAACAACTCTATTTTAGGGGATGCTAAACAATCAGAATGTGAGTCTCATATACTGGAAGACAAATGTCTACCATAGAGAGTGTACCCAAAAAAGACAGCTATAGGTATATACTACCATTATTACATTGGTTGAGCTCTGTCATTTCCCATCAAAATATTGGTGACCACAATTAGAACAGAAAGTTTTGCTGTGAGAAGACCACGAGTACACTGGAGTCCAGGGAATGGTGCAGAACATTTACCTTTTCCCACCAAAACACCAGTCAGTTCTGGTCTCTCTCCCTTTTCTTCTTCCTGTGGTTGCTCCTATCCCCTATCTCTGCCCTCCCCTAACTTGCCAAGATTCTAGCCCCAACCTGTAGGGTGACATCAGGTCCTTCAGCAACTGATCAGAGTTGGATGGAAGAGAGTTAGGTCCTTCTTCATAGTAAAATATCAGTAAATTCTTAATTGTAAATCATCAACCGGAAAAATCAACTTCATGTTGTAAATATTCACCCTGTTTACGCTCACACTTACTAGCTGTGACCTGGTGCAAGTTAAATAAATTCTATGTGTCTCATTTTTCTCACTTGTAAAATAATGAAAATGATAACACCTTCTTTGCAGGGTTGTAGTAAAGATTAAGTGATTTAAAGTCACTAGAAACATGCCCGATACACAGTAGATACTTGGCAAACTGCTAGCTAGTTATTCTTGCTTTGTTGTGGCACGGAAGAGGTGAAAGAATTCATATTTGGTGAACTTAACTTCAGTAGCAGGAAGTGCAGTTTCTGACCAAGGCAATCAGGCTAGAGGATCTGACTTGAAGAGAGTGGAGAAGGCTTAAAACATCAGCCATGTACTGATGATTCACTAGGGCACTGGCCGTCAAACTTGAGTGTGCCAATTTACTAAAGACCTTTTAAAAATACTGGTATGTAGGATCCAACTCAGAACAGTTAAATCCGTAAGCCTGGGCGGGGGTACCTAGACATGAGCTTTTAAAAAATTTCTGGGTTGGGGCTTCCCTGGTGGCACAATGGTTGAGAATCTGCCTGCCAATGCAGGGGACACAGGTTCGAGCCCTGGTCTGGGAAGATTCCACATGCCGCGGAGCAACTGGGCCCGTGAGCCACAACTACTGAGCCTGCGCGTCTGGAGCCTGTGCTCTGCCGCGACAGTGAGAGGCCCGCGCACCTCGATGAAGAGTGGCCCCCGCTCGCCGCAACTAGAGAAAGCCCTCGCACAGAAACGAAGACCCAACACAACCAAAAATAAATAAATAAATTGATTAATTAAAAAAAAAATTTCTGGGGTGAACTTTAAGGACAACCAAAGTTGAGAATCAAGGACTAATAGGAAAGAATAAATGAGACATCATAAGGACAGAGAGATGATTCTGCTTTGCTTCATTAATTTCTCTACCAATCTAGCAACTTCTGACTGGATAGTGGGAATAGAGCAGGAGAAAGAAACCATACTATCTTTGTCTGTTCCAGCTGCTATAACAAAATACCACAGACTGGGCAGCTTATAAACAACAGAAATCTATTTCTCACAGTTCTGAAAGCTGGATGGTCAAGTTCAGGTGCCAGCATGGTCAGGTTCTGGTGGGAGCCCTCTTCCAAGCTGAGGACTGCTGATTTCTCATTGTATCTGCAAATGGCGGAAGGGCAAGCTAGCTCTCTGGGGTCTCTTTTATAAGGGCATTAATCTGATTCATGAGGGTTCTGTCTGCATGACCTAATCATATGCCAAGGGCCCCACCTCCTAATATCATCACCTTGGGCATTCAGTTTCAACATATGAATTTTGGGGAGACACCAGTATTCAGTCCATAGTACATACGTTCTCAACTGGTAATGAATGTGTTGCTGAAATTGGGGAGAATACAGAACTCAAGTTTCTTGTAAAACAGGTAGCCCGCTAACTAAGGTGATGTACTCTGCAAAAAGGGATAGACAAAAATGTGGATTGGAGACAACACAAGGACACAGAGTAGGTTCTGCTGAGCTTGGGGGTGGGGATAGGGTGGAGTGTTGATTAGAAAATAGTAGGCAGAGGGAAATTTCAGAGCTTGAGATCTTGTTTCTTGGAGATGGTGTGATTCCAATGAAAACCAGTTTTAAGATGAACTCTCAAAACTGGGGAGTGAGATAAAATAAAGAAATAAAGATTAAGGTTACTGGAGGAGGTAAATAAAGTGTAAAGTCCTGATAGCATGGGCTGGAGAGGAGAGAAAAAGAACTGATGACGTCACTGATGGTAGAAGGAAAAGTTGATGCCTACCTACAACGGTATGAGTCGGCAGCATTGAGCAAGAACTACTACCTGAACGCCTTATCTGTGCATTGACAAGATAGTAGCTGTCAAATGACTTTGCAAATCTCTCATTACTCTCCAGAAACAAACGATCTACAAATTATTCATTCACTAGTGTATATGCTCTCCAGCTCAGAACAAAAGCTCGATTTTCTTTAAGCTTAATGTGTTAGTATTTATGTTGAAAAAGTAACTGGCTATTTTATCCAATGTGCCCATACAGAAGAGTGTAATTTAAAATGGAAACACATCGTCTCTCATCTTACGCAAGAATTGAATTTAAAGTTTCTAAAATTAGAAAAGCTTCTATGGACGCTATTAATATAATCTGAGGTACTGGAAACGATAATTCCTGAAGGATGCCAAAGGCAATTCATATCTTTACCTTTTCTTCCAATCAACAAACATTATTTTCTTTTTGTGTTTCCCTTTCTACCCATCCTTCAGCCACAAAAGGCGGGTAGAGGCTGGAAACAGAAGAGAAATAAAACAAAATCTCTTCTCCCTCCGGCCAGCGGCCAGCAGGGAGCGCTGGTGCCATAGGCGGTATCACAGCCAAGCTGCTCCACCTCCTCTGGGCTCTATAACTGCTACGAGCCAGGCGCACTGAGGTTGTCCCTGCTGGGAACCCGTAGTTGCCTCGACGTTGCTGAGCAACGGGAAAATGGGCGGGATTTGCCTGCGCGTTAGTGCGCGCACCCTCCCAGACGGAAGCGGAAGTGTCGGTGGCCGGCGAGTAAGAAGGGCTTGTTCCTGGAGTGGAGATGGCGGCCCTTGCTCCGCTCCCCTCGCTGCCTCCGCTGCCTCCACAGTTTAAGAGCATACAGCATCATCTGAGGACGGCTCAGGAGCATGACAAGCGGGACCCTGTGGTGGCCTATTACTGTGAGTCTTTCCGAGTCGCCGCGGCCTTACTTACCCCCCGGGGCCCACACACCACCCCCTGGTTCTTAAGGCAGGCCCCGCTCCCCTAGCTTTAGATCTGAGCTTTGACCTCTGACCTGCCCTGGGAATCCCTTGGGGCCCCTCCCTCCTCAGGGATCTCCACCTTCTCTCCGCCCCCTCGAAGGCCCCAGAAAGGCAAAACTTCGAAAGGACCATGGTGTCCACGACCTACCCAGTCTTGTGCTTAAATATTTTTAAACAGAATACTTGGGCTCATGAACTCTGGAACACACTGTTCTAAGGGTTTTTTTCTGCGTGTACACACAAGAGGCTCCTATCGCCACCAGGGAATCCTGATAATAACCTGGGTAGTTAAGTAATTGAGTTGGAGCTAAAACGAAGGTAAGTGTCCCAAAGACAGTAGTGATGTGGACAAAAGGAAGATTGACTAGTTGAAACTATAGTAATAAGTGCAGGTGAATTAGGACAACATGCAAGCGCATTCAAAAATTCATAAATGGAGAGTAGCTGCTACAAAACAAGCACTTGGATTTGTCCATTCCCCCTTCTGCATTCAAACTACCCTGTCCCACCAATGAGAATTTATAGTCTTGATTTTGAATAATACCTGGGGTTGAGACATTTGGTAGCAATAGTCTCGCTTTGGTTGACTGTGATGCTTATAATCTACAGGTGATGAAAAACACAGATTAACTTTGTTGACACTTTTTCCTTTGCAGTAAAGAGAGTAGATCCGGTAAACTTTATTTCATATTCCATACTCTAATGTTACTGCAAATAAAACACGTGACTAAGCAACTATAAAGCTTCTGAAAAGGATTTTTAGCCTTGAGAAGCTCAATATAATGTGTCCTCTATTGTGGACGTTATAAGATTAGCTAAAAAATGGTCCACTGTCATCCCTGCCATACTCCAGGTGACCCCATTTTCATTTCTCAAATTGCAAGCCTCTTTCAAACCTCCACGTTCTTCACTGTCTTGGACCTTCTTCCTTTATTCTCCAATTGGCAAACTCCTTATGATTCAGGGTCTAACTCAAATGTCACCACTTCTGTGGGCAGTAAGTTGATTACTCTCAAGGCTTTACCTCAGCTTGTTCAAATCGTAGCAGCATTTTCCCATTATACTTGTTTTTGAGGTTCCTTAAGTAGGGACCATTAGTCTTTCATTCAGCTTGTATTTATTAAGATTCTACCTGTATGAGCATTACCAGGAACTGTGACTACAGTTCCTGCATTCATGGAACTTACATACTATGGGGTGGGGAGATTAAGCAATAAAATGAGTATATTATATAGAATATTAGAAGGTTACAAAGAAAAATAAAGCAGGGAAAGTATAGGGAGTACCAGGAGTAGGGTGGTAGGAAGTGAGGAAGGGATTTCATTTTTAGACTGGTCAGGGAGAGCTTCACTGGCTTCACATCTGAGCAAGACTTGAAAGGAGTGAAAGGCAGGCTTTGCATCACCGGGGAAAGAGTACTCTCCATAGAGGGGGTAACAAGCACAAAAGTCTTGCTTGAAAGAGGATCAAGGTGACCATTGTAACTGGAGTGATAGAGCAAGGAGAAAAACGATGTGATTAAAGTCAAAGAGGTTATCTCTTATAACAATGAAATAGGAACCCTTGATTCTGTGTAAAACTAATCCCTGTTTATGGGTTCTGTATTATATACCTTTGTGACTGCCCAGAGACCCTTTATTTCCCGTGTCATTATCTTCCCTCTTTTGCTATTTCTTTCTAAACTTGCCCTAGTTTCCTTTATTTAAAAACTAAAAGGAGCTCTCACTGTGACATTCCCCTAAAGTTGCAGTCCTGTTTGCCCAGCCTCAAAGATAAGCTTGAAATAATTGTCTGTAGTTGTCTTTACATCCTTATCTAATAGAACTTTTTCAGCCCATTGTGGTCTGGTTTTCATGCCCATTATTTCACTGTAATTGCTCTCAGCAGGGTCATGAACAAACATTTTTATTGCTAAATCCAGGTGGCACTTGAAAAATATTTTTGTTATGAAACATATGCATGTTAAAGAACATATATAATGTATGTAAGGAGCAGTAAAATGAATGCTAATGTACTCACCATATTTGCTGCTATTAGACTTATATTTTTGCTGATCTGACGAGTGTGAAATGATGTCTCATTCGAGTGAAATTTGCAATTCACTGAGCCTTAATAAAGTTGAGCATCTTTTCATATTTTAATTAACCATTTGTGATTTCCTTTTGAAATACCTATTTATTGCTTTTGACCGTTTTTCTATTTCATTGTCTTTTCTTAACAATCTAGCTACTGATCCATTGGTATATGCGTTGTGATTGTCTTCTCTAAGTTTATAGTTTGATTTTTCACTTGATTTATGAAATCCTTTGATGTGCAAAAGTTTTTAATTTTAAAATATGGCCAATTTATTAATCTCTTCCTTATGGTTCATGTTCTGATTTTCTAGGCCTTGATTTCTTTTTGTGTACTTTATTTGGCACTTTGCCTTCCTGAGTTTGTAGGTTGGTGTCTTTCATTAAATTTAGAAAAATTTCTACTATCATCTGTTCAAGTACTGCTTCTCTGCTATCTCTATTCTCTCCTGCAGTTTTAATTAGGTATGTGTTGCATTTTTCTCCTTTAGCTTCTTTGTCTCTTAATGCTTTCATAGTTTGTATCCATTTTCTTTCTGTGTTACATTGTGTATAATTTCTTTAGGTCTGTGTTCACCTCCACATATCCTATTGTAGAACCCGTCTGTTGAGTTTCTATTTCCATTTTTTATTTATAGATGTTCTCATTTTGTTTTTAAATCAGCTAGCCATTTCTGATAATCTTCTGTTAACTGTGTTTTTAAAACCCTCTTCTTTAAATGCTTTAAAAAATATTTACATTTATATTTGCTGTCTGATAATTCCTGTGCACGTTATATTTTAGGTGTGATTCTGCTGTCTAACAGAAGATGGCTCATGATGACTTTTTTCCTTGTAATTTATGCTCTAGATGTACTAAACCAGTGCTCTTCAAACTTCAGTATGCAAATAATTCTACAGGAATCATTTTCACAGTTCTCAACTTCTGTATGTTTCTTTCCTGACAAAGTTCCTTTGGTCAAGGTAGCAAAGTAGTATGCTTCTTCCTTTTTTTTAAATCATATCCTGTTCTCAGTTGCCCTTCTCCTACTTTAAAGAAGAAGGACATACTCTGATGCCTCATTAGCATTTTTATGGTGTATTGCCCTGGAGAAGAAGGTGGAAAATACTCCAGGGTGTCCAGAAAAAAGGGACAGTTCAAATAAATTACTGGTATTAGTGAAACCTCCATTAATTAAGGTATTAGGTAGAGCTTCCTATCTTTCTCTGTCTTATTTGGAAGAACACCAGTCAGAGCAAAGAGTAAGCTTTTATTTTAAAATGCTGGGCATGAGAAAGAAAGGATGTCAAAGGAACATTCTAACGTATAACTTTTTATAAGGGGAGCGGTCAGGAATGAAACTCAGAAGAAGAAGGAATTGTTCTTAGGTATTAGCAGCCATTGTTTGGTCATTTTGGATTTTATCCAGAGGAGTGCAGAGGGACAGTGTGCGACCAAGATCAAGTGCAAGATGGTGTGGAGAGGGTTAGCTGTGGGAACAAGCACATGAACGTACCACAGTGGAAACGTCTCTGTATTTCAGAGTCTCTTACACTTGTATGTATATATATTAAGGGTAACATCTCATGTTCAAAATTGGCCTGTGTTGAGGTGTTCTGAAGTTTCAAAATGGTAAGAGTTTTCATTATATGACCTTACCTTTTTGTTCTCTGTTCCTTACTAAAGTGTCATTCCGGAGGTAAGAAACAAAAGGGAAATGCTGAAGTGGGGCAGTGCCTTATTTCATCCAAGTCACAAGCTCATGTAAAGGTCTGTAGGTTATCAAAATTTTAGAATTAGAATTCAGAAATGAGATGGGGCTTGCGGGGACGTGTTAACGTATTTATTCGAATTAGAGAAGTCATATTTTTCTGAAAAAAGTAAACCTCCAGTGGCTGATTGGTTTGGCTTTAACAGCTGGTTTTGCCATTTATGTAAAATGGTGGACATTCTCCTTAAATGAGGTCAATCTTTAGCTCTGAAGTGTTTTGTTTTTTCAGAAATACATTTAAAACAAGTGACAAAATTAAAATACTAAAAAATTTTTTTTCCTGCCAGCAGATGTTGAAATGAACAGTATTTCCATTTTCCCAATCCTGTGTCACTGTCTTAGGATAAAAAGAAGCCTTTGAAAGAAAATGATGAGTCTTTCTTTATAAGATCTTTTCTGAATACTTCACAGGAATTGAGAGAATGAATACTCTAATGTGGGGTGACAGATTCTTTTCTAGTCTTAAAACAAATTTTCAGGCAGACCTAATTAAAATGTCAGCTAAGAGAGATTATTAACAATATTATTTGATGATAAGTGATGATGTGGTTTTTAGCCTATAACCCAGAAGGAATTTAAAGAATTCAGTGATTTTGCTGTGACAGAGCTTCCATTCACATCTGCTGCTTTATATGAATGAATTTTCTCCCTTGTTAAATTCATAAAAATGAACGTAGGAATAGAACCAGTACTCTACCCTGGTTCATTATGAGGATAAATCATTAATTCATAGATAGGCAGTTTAACTCATTATTTGATGCATTTCCAAGAAAATTGTAATATTTATACTTAATGATTATTAAAATAAATAATCATGTTGTCTTGATCAATTATACATAATAATAATTGCCAAAACTCAATTCCAGAAGAAATATTTTAACACATAGTAGCTTCTCTCACAGGAAATTTTGTCAAAATTTCAATTTTTATATCCTTTCTGTTGCAGAGCAGTATGATAGGATAATCAAGTAGGACTTTTGAGCATACAAATACATTTTTTATAATAAAATTCTATAAGATAAGTAAATAGAAATATGGGTTAAAATAAAATACACAGTATTATTTCTGACTCTTAAAAAAAGAGCTTTTTGTATCTTAAAATAGATTAAAATAGATACCAAATTACTATGGTATTTACAGTTGAAAGAGTGATATAATTTTTAGACGTCAATATTTGATGTAGTACAGAAATTACATTTTTTTACCTGTTTAAACTTCTGATGAAAAGTGGTAGATGTCAACTGAAAAATGTGTGAAGGGATACATTTCTATAAACTTAGAGCAAACAAAAATATTCTAAATTCCTAGAGCAACGAAGAATTTTTTGTGAGAAAAAAATTCAAGATTATTTTGCTAAAGTACTTGCTGATTTATAAAAGTTCCATATTCTCTTATTTCTGAGGCTTTATATATGTTGCTCTCTGCTTGGAATCCCCTCTGACTTCCTCTTAATCTAACTAATTTATGCTTACGGACTCAGTACTTTTTGCAGATTGGTTTTCCTGACCTCATAGAATGGTCTAGAAATTGTTTCATATATGTCCCTCATCTTGATCACATTGTGTTATAACACTGTTATCTTTCTGTCTCCTGGATTCTCCTGGAGGACAGGGATTGATACCTTTTTTTCACCTGGCACATAATTGGCATTCATAAATATTTAATGAATGCCATTGTTCTAAATATTATGAATATTCCATTCTTACTAGAATGTAAGCTCTGTGAGAGCAAGAAGTATGTCTTAGTTGAGTCTCTTAACTCCTAATACAGTACCTAAGCCATGGTGGATAATTGTAAATTATGTAATTTACATGTTATATCTGTTGATTGAATAAATGAACTATACGGTAATTCTTAGTTTTTTCACATGCTCTTACTACAGTAAGGAAACGTAATTAAAAGAATTTCAAAACACAGTATTTTATGACTTGTGGGTATTAGATTAAGTCATAGATATGTCATAGGATGTGCCCATTGTGCCTCCTCCTTTCCAGTATTTTGTGATTTCCAAAAATGATTTATATCTGGCCTTAACGGGAATTAAACATTTCTAAATTGTTTGATCTTTTATTTTTAAGTCAGGAATGAGTGTTGAAACACCATAGATCAAATTACTGTTTGACTAATATGCTTAGTGTTTACTTCTCTGAACCTTTTAATGTAGTAACTAATAACAAATTATTAAATTTACTCATATTTGGAACATCTCCTCATTCCTGGAAAGAATCCTATTAGATTTTTTTTCATTAAACTTTTTATTTTGAGATAATTGTAGATTTACATACAGTTGTGAGAAATAATACAGAAGATCCTGTGTGCCTTTTACCCATTGTGCCCCAATGGTAATATCTTGCAAAATTATAGTACAGTATCACAACCAGAATATTGACATTGACACAATCCACTAATCTGATTCAGACTTCCGTAGTTTTCCATGTATTCATTTACGTGTGCGTGTGTTTTTAGTTCTAAATAGTTTTGTCAGGTGTAGGTTCATGTATCCATCACCGTAGTGAAGATAGAGAGCAATTTCCTAAGAAGAATCCTTCATGTTACCCTGTTAGAGCCAGAACTTTATGTTTTTGGGGGAAGTTATTTTTTATATTTGTCAATTTCTTAAATTTTAAAAAATTCGACTTGAGCTAATGTTGATGTATTAAAGTTTTCTAGAATATCTTTCATATCTGTCAGATTTTCAAATTTATTAGTTAAAAATTACAAATTTAACCTTCCCGTCCTTTCCTCATACCTGTCACAATCAGCCAGTCATCAAACATTTAAAATTTTACTTATCTCCTTAGTTTCTCTGATATCATCCCCTCACCTTACATCTAAGCTATTGACATAGCTTCCTACCTTCTACTTCAAGCAGGTAATCCCTGTTGCTACTAAAAAGTTCTGCTTTAAATGCTTAGGGGAAAAAATGTAGAATAAAAAAATGATAAAGTTAACTAAACATTTAGGAATTGTATGTGACACAAACAGTACAATTAATTTATAAAAACATTGCATTAGGAAAAAATATTTCCAATAGATGATAGACAAAGATGAGAGATCCAAGATCCAATAGATGAGAGCCAATATCCCTGATATATGAAACACTCATATAAATCCATTTTAAAAAAAAAAAACTAAGATCCCCATAGATAAATGGACAAAGAATATGTATGTACTACTAAAGGAGAGAATACTAGTTATTAACATTCAGGTAAGTTAAAATGGCATACCTTTTTTGGACTATAAAGTTATAACAGTGCAAATGAGTATATGGTGAAATTTTCATTGATGTGGCTGTGTGAGTTGATTCATAGTTTTAGAAAGCATTTTGTCAGAGTGTATGGAATTGTAAAACTATCTGATGTTCAGTAATTCCAGTTTTGAAAAGCTTGTGCTTAGGAAATAATCACTAATATATTAAGAACTTTATGCAGAATTCTCTGACTGATTATTTATACATTTGTGGCAAGCTCAAAACAACCTAAATATATATCATTGTGGAAATGGTTAAGTAAGTTATGGTATATCCGTTAGATAGAAAGTGATGTAATCATTTAAAAATTAGAAAGCATCTTTTGAAACATGGGAGAAAATTGATATAAAAATACAGGATATAAAATTATATATATACTACGATTTGAACTTTCTTGTATGTACATACATACATACACTTGGAGAAGAAATTGTGGCTTTTAGGTTTATATATGGTTTTCTTTTGATTGTCTTTTTTTTAATGTTTTCTATTCTGTAAGTGGGCATGTCCCATAAATACTAAAAAACAAAAGCTTTATTGAAAGCAAAAATTTTTGTAAAGGTACTTGTGGTAGCTCCATCTGACTATCAGAAAAAATATAAGTGCCTTTAGGAACCACTTATGATTTGAACATGGCATCATCTTTTGTAGTTTTAATCAAACTGAACTTCATTCCGTTTCTAGAACCTTACTGGCTTTCTGTTGTCTCCAAGCTTTCCAACATTGTTCTCTCTCCCTTGGTACCTCTTCCCTTCCCTGCCATCCCTGCTTCATTTTTATCCTTTGGATACTAGCTTGAATGTCACTTTTTCTGGGAGACCTTCTCTTAAACTCCCTAGTTTTAAGGTGCATCATCTCTGTGTCCTTATTATGCCTTGTATGGCTTTACCTAATTGCTTTTCATTTGCCTCTTGTGTCTTCTGGGTGGTAAACTTAAGAAGGCTGCACCCTGCTGGGAGCTCTTTATTCATTTACTGTACCACGTAGTGCTAGGCCACTAGACATATTTACACAATAAAGAATAGGTGCTCCAAAAATGTTAAATTGATCTGAATTTTAAGGCAACTATGGTCCCTACAGGGAGCTATGGCCTTATAGCTGTCACTGAATAAAGAGGCCAGATGACTAACATTTATGTAGCTCTTGGCATTAATAACAATACTTTTCTTCAGAGCATCGGATTTGAACCTTATAGTTATCCTGGTCCTTTTATTAGTAAGTGATGGAGCCAGGACCTGAATGACAGATTCTAGATGAGAAATGGTTATATGTAAAATTGTTGATAGTAGGTAGTAATTAGAATACCACTTACAGAGTGAAGGTAAAGGGACTAGTTAAATTGGTGAAAAAGAAAGTGGGAGCCAATGCAGTAATCTGGAAGATTCCTAATAAGTGGAAGGTAGAAATGGAGGACAGGCTTGATGTTATTAACATATCTCTGAGCTCTGTTATGTCTCTTTTTTTTTTCCTTAATGAAGCCAGAAAATACTTGAGTCTCTACTAAACATGGGCACCATATGATAACTATTTTGATTCTGTGAAGTTTGGTGTTGTGGATAAAGCTAAAAGTAGAAAGATTCCTTCCTTTTAAATTTGCTTAAGTAACTAAATACATAAAGTTTCAAGTTCGTTTTTTTAAAGTTTCCTCTAGGGGGTGATATTGTACAGTTAATAGACATTCAGTGAAAGTGTACAAGTGTTCTTTCAGAGTCATGTTTATATGATCATAGGAAAATTAAATGTAGTTTTCAGGAAGTTTTAAATACATATGGTATATTTCATATACAAGATGTTATAAGATGCACAAATGTAAATTTTTAATTTAGTTTAAAGGCCGAAAAATATTGGATTTTTTGCTTGATGGTGGATATTAGGATTAATAATCAGTTGCCTGTTATTTTTTTGTTGTTACACAGAAATTGGATTTTTTTAATGACAGATAAGCTTAACTAAGCCAATGAAGATAAGCAGTGGCTTTTTTTTCTTTTCTTTTTTTTTTTTTGCTGATTACTGAACCTGTAACAATTAATTTGAGCCCATAGTCCTCTTATCTAAGTACTTATCATTTTTTATTATAAGCTGACTCGGGA
This sequence comes from Delphinapterus leucas, assembly GCF_059928025.1. Lineage (NCBI taxonomy): Eukaryota > Metazoa > Chordata > Mammalia > Artiodactyla > Monodontidae > Delphinapterus > Delphinapterus leucas. The sequence goes on from NC_143140.1 coordinate 74,295,199, forward strand.
TACTTTACTGTAGCAATGACAGGTTAATAAATACGCACAGAAAGTTGGACTACTGGCTTATCCATTAGTACTCCATTCTTTTTGTTTTTGCAAACATATATGCAGACATGCATTTTATATCGTAAAATAGTCGTTTTAATAATTACTCCTTTTTTTTTTTTTTTTTTTTTTTTTTTTTTTGTGGTACGTCTGTCACTGTTGTGGCCTCTCCCGTTGCGGAGCACAGGCTCCGGATGCGTAGGCTCAGCGGCCATGGCTCACGGGCCCAGCCGCTCCGCGGCATGTGGGATCTTCCCAGACCGGGGCACGAACCCGTGTCCCCTGCATCGGCAGGTGGACTCTCAACCACTGCGCCACCAGGGAAGCCCAATAATTACTCCTTTTTTGACTAAAGTAAATCATTTTGGTTTTAGACTCTTTCAACCTGTTTCTAAGGTTGAGGGGACAGGATCAGTGTGGTCAAGTAACTTGTCCTTATCTGTCATTGTCTTATGTTTGGCACCCATGCAAGTTTAAATCATCTTTGATAAGATTTTTTTTTTAATGACAATTATGATTGTTCAAAGTGAAAGCTTACATCCTCTTGAGCAGCACAGGCTTCAGTGCTTGATAAATTCTCACTTTCATTCAATTCATCATGTATTTTTCTGTGGCTTGTCCAGGTTTTTTGGTTTTTAGGTGTTTTTTAATCCCAGTTGTTTCTCTTTGGAAACACTTTGGAGTCCATTGTACCTCCACTGTGGGCTTATTAGATATTCCTCTTTGTTTTAGTATTTTTAATGGTTGCTCTAGCATTTACAGTAACTTATCACAGTCTACTATCATATAACACCTCACATATAAGTTAAGAACTTCACTTTCTTTTCTCCTGTCCTTTGCTTGTAGTTGTTATGTGTTTTATTTATACATATACCATAAGCCCTATAATATATTTTTTAACCATCCTTTTTAAAAAGATTCATAAAATGAGGAAATATAATTTTTAATATATTCCCACATAATTACCATTTTTAGCACTCTTCATTCCTTTGTGTAGATTGTTTTAAATCTGGTATCATTTTCTTTCCTGTTGAAAAGTTTATCATTTCATTTGTAGCATTGCCACCAATTCTTTCAGCTTCTCTTTTGTGAAACAAGCTTTTATTTCATTCTCATTTTTGAAAGATATTTTTGCTGGTTAAAAAAATTTAATTTGTCAATTGTTTTTGCCACACCTCCCCACCTTTGGAGGGGAGGATTCCAATTACATGTGTGTTAGAGCACTTGGTGTTTTCCCACACCTCACTGAAACTCCGGTTTTGTGTTTGTTTTTGTTTCTCTTTTCAATCCTTTTTCTCCCTGCTTTAAGTAGTTCCTATTGCTATGTTCTGAATTTTACTAATTTTTTCTTTTATGGTGTCTAAACTACTATTAATCCTGTCCAGTAAATTTTTTATTTCAGATAGTGTATTTTTCATCCCTGGATGGTCCATTTGTGTTCTTTTGTGTATGTTCTGTTTCTCTGTGCATTTTATTCATGGTTTCCATTAAATATACTTTATAATAGTTCCCCAGTATTTTAATGTCATTGTCTGCTATTTCCATTATTTTGTCATTGTTTTATCTTATCTTATTGTTTTATCTTATGTTCACATTCTTCTGTTATTGCCATCATTAGTCATTCTTGATTGGTTGCAGGGCATAGTGAATTTTAAGTTCTTGAATGTCTGTTCTTGAAGGGATTTAATGTGACCAACAATTAAGTTAATTGCTGTTCAGTTAGATTCTTTTGTGCTTTATTTTGTTTGTTTTTAGCTTTGGGGAGCAGGTCTAAAGTAGCCTTTGCTTTAGGGACAGGTTAACCCTATCACTAAAGCATATCCCTTTGGGGGTCTCTACTGAATATCCTGGGTAAGCATCTAGGGCTCTCCACTCCTTCTGGTTGGAACTTGAATACATCCCAGCCCTGTGTGTGCTCTGGGGACAGTCCAGCTCACAGTTTCTGCTCATTCTTTGGCCGTGTGGAGTTTTCTCCTTCACATGCACTATGGTAGGGTTCTCCTGAGCCTCAAGTTTACCCCTATACAGATTTCTGGATTTCTTTTCTTCATAGCTTCATCCTCTTCAGAACTCTGCCCCTCAACTTACAGCTGCCTCAGTCTCCGTGAACTCCAGTCTGTTTTCTCAACTCAGCTAGAGGACTGTGCTCTGCTTTGGACTCCCCTCCTACTCCTTAGACTGGGATGTACCTCCAGGCAGACAGAATGTTAGGCTGATATTGGTGTCACCTCATATGTTTCCTTTCTTCAGATGTCTTGGTCTTACCATGTTTGTTTCCATTGTCTGAAAACTTGTTTTGTATATTTTGTGTAGTTTTTTTGTTGTTTACAGTGGGATAGCAAATCTCACTACTCCATGTGGTCAGAATTAGAATCTGTGTTCTCATTTTAGTAATCAAATCATCACTTAGTGTTCGCTAAGTACCAGCATGGTCTTTTAGTAGGAATTCAGAAATAGCTAACTTTTTCTTAAAGCTACTTTTTCTTAAAGCTACTGTATTATGACAGAAGCTCTAAAAAATTTGTTTAAGAAGGAATGAGTGAAGTAAATACCCTTTATTAATATATATTCATTCATACTTTGTTTTTATTCTTTGATTTGGAAGTCCATTCACAAAAGATAATAAAATCCCTGCTTTCACAAAAGCAGGGATTTATAATATACTTATGAGTAGAGTAATATATTTAGTTCTATTTATTGGAATAAAATTTGCCTTTATACATCAGTGTATAGCATAATGATCCCTATTTGAGTGCTACATTAATTTAACCTATTAACTCATAACTCTTCACAATTGCTTTTATATACCTTTTGTGTGCTTATATCATGCATTTCATATTTTTAGATTTCTCATGTATAAGCAAGGGTGTGTTAGAATGTTAATGTTTAGATTTAATGTTCATACCTTCAGGATTAGTAAATGTTTGTCTCCTAAATGTTTCACATTAAAGTTAGGTTGGAAAGTATTTAATCCTTTGGCAAATATGCCTCATTACTCATCTTCAAATAATATTTATTCATAAAAATAAACATTTCCTTGATGAAATAAATCAAATATATTTTCTTATACATGATTCTAGCTACATATTTATTCTGTTTCAGTAGGCAACTTTCCATGTTAGACATTAATTTTTCGTCGTACTGCTGCTGCTACAATGAATTACTTGTCCTGAACAGAGTTCTATATGAAAGTGATGCTTTTTTCCATCCATTATGAAAAAGGTCTTTTGGTGTATTTATTAATTTTCATAAGTAGGTTTAATGCCTTTTCACTTTTATTAATATTAGAAAGTGTATCTTGTGATACAACTTAAGAATTGTAAACCATGTAAGATATTCAAAAATGTAAAAGGCCAACTTTTATCCTAAATCTTTCCGGGTCTGAGATGATTCTTTTCAGTCCTTCATTTAAAGGTGTTGCTTTATAATAATGTCCTATAATTGCGAAAACTGAATATGCATGTAAGCCAAGAAAACAATGCATGTAAGTGAAACCATTAAACTATATTGTTATTAAACTATATTTTGAGCATTAGCCATTTGTATTAAGGTTAACTTTTAAAGAACAAGAAGCTGACATTTGTTTATATTTGTGTTGTGAGGGAGATTGATGATGGTTGTGGTGATAGTGAATTGGGAATAATTTGATTTTTGCTTCAAAGGAGATACAGATAATCTTCATCGCTTGGTAGCAAGAAAGTGCTGATTAATTTTGTGCATGTTTGCTTAATGGGCTCTTACCTATGCTGGATAGCCATTTATGCCCAAAGTTGGTCCACTAGGTAGCTAACTACACTCCATAGATGGTAGGATTCATATATTGTTCACTACTTTGATAAAGTAGGGAGAAAGACCTCCTAGGGAAATGAAACCGTCAGTACTGTATTTCCTCACATTATTGTGTTATTGTGTTGACTAATAGTATATATAGATAGCGAGTAATTAATTAATGTCTACTAAATTTTCTGTGTGTGTGTTTGGGTGAGGTTTTGTTTGAAAGATGTTTGAAAAAGTCATTTGAGAGGTTGGGAAGATAAGGAAATCCGTCTTACACAATTAATATAAAATGTCTTCAGAGAATGGAGAAAACAGGAGAGAAGATGGTAAACAAAATAGAGAACTTTAATATTTTCAAACCAGCTGTTTCACATTGGATGCAAAATGTTGGCACATCATAAAAATATGGATGTTTAAACAACTGTAGCTTGTGCTCAGTTTATAGTGATAGAAAGTGTATTTTACTTTGGTCGAATAAATAATACTGAAATATTCAATTATAAAAAAGGTATAAAGCTCATTTGAGGTTGATAATTAGGGTATTTATAGTGATGCTGATCTGCCAGTGGTCTCTGTTGCTAGTATGTAGGCATAGGGAGAGAGGGTAGTTGGGCTTATATATGAGTGTGCTTTTGCCAGAGGAATGTAATAAAAAGATTCAGGGATAGGAGATAGGACAATAAAGTTCAAGAAAAATCTATCATAAAATCAAAGCTGGTTGCAGCGGGAAGTTAAAGGAGAAAAGACTGGTTGTAATGAAGAAGTAGGGCAACACCAGTGAACTGGAAGCCTGTTGTAACAAGCAGAGTTTAAAATTGGAAGAAAAGGAATTATGCTTAGAGTGAGTGATTGATATACTGATATTGACAGTACAGCACTTTGAGATGGTAATTTAGTTATGGGGCGACTGGCATGTAAAGGAGAGTATGTACAGTTATTGGAGATCATTGTTGATAAGAATTGAGAACACAGCACTCACTGTATGCATAAGAAATAGATTTGCTTTTTCATCACAGAAAATTCAAAATTACAATTGCTAAGTAAAATAAGGATTTATTCCCTCATTTAAAGGAAAGTCTGATGTTGGCAGTACCCAGCGCCAGTGTGCCAATTCCATGAAGTCATCAGGGACTCAAGCTCTTTCTAATTTCAAGTCTACAAACTAGCACGATTACCAAGGTCGCCTTGTGGTCCAAGATATCTGCTAGAGTTTCAGTCATCCCATTTCTATTCTTGGCAGCAGGGAGGAGAAAGGGGAAGGAGTTAGTAAGGTCCTTTCCCTGCTGTCATTCCCCCTTTTAAGGTCCAGAAGTCTCTCCCAACAATTTCTGGTTATATGATATTTGTCTTAGGTAATAACATGGCCATATTTTACTTTGAGGAATACTGGGAAATATACTATTTTGGCTAGCTACATTACAACTCCCTAATAATGTGTAGGGATCTAGTTTGTAAAGAACACGGGGAGAAAGGATGCAGGTAGACAGCTAGCAGTCTTTGCCAGAAGTATTGATTATCCCTGTGAACAGCGAAAGTTTCAAGATGGTGGAAAGACAAGGAGAGACCCTGAGGTCCATGGGCAATTACAAGCATAACAATCCAATGGAAGAGAGTGGATGAGCCCTAGACCAGCGTATTTAGAAAACATTGAGAGAATACTGTAATAGTGGGATGCAAAGAGAAAACCAATCATACCTGCCAATTCTCTTTTTCAATTCTTTTACACACTAGAAGGAATGTAAGAGAATTAAAACTCATTACTTGAGAGGACTGCAAATAAAATTATTTCTTCAAGTGACATTCAGGTTTTAATTAAGACAAAGAGGAAGAAGGAATCTGAGGAGAGGTAGGGGAGTTTGCTGATTCTGAAACAGTAGTTCCAGGGAATATGGTAGAAGGAACAGGGCTGTGTGGAGAAAATACAGTTTACAGTTGAGAAGAGTAAGGATGCAGTGAGCCGTGATTCTTAACCTTTTGCCCATCTACCCACGAGTTAAAAATAATTAAACACAAATCTCCAATATTATGTAATTATTTATAAATAACATTTCTGTATTGATGTACTAATACTATATATGTATTAGAAAAATACTATATGTGTTATAAAAGATATGTAAAAATAGGAACTTATAAAGAGTGAGATAGATGTATTAATAGAAATGCTGATATCTTCTTCCCCACACTCCTACCAATCCCTGGGATCTTATAGGTCTCAAAGGCTGCAGCCTCAGTATAGCTTAGGGTGGGGACTATTAGGGGAAATAGGAGCAACCTAACACAGAATTGATCCCTACTCTCAACTAAAAGCCTTCCCCTTAAAAATAAGAGCAAGAACACTTAAAATTCTTCAGAAAAAAATTTGTAATACCATATGACATAGTAAGATTAAATTTGGAGGAAGAAAAAGCATATTATCAGTTATAGGTATTATCATGTGAGATGACATTTAATCTGTGATCTCAGTGAAATCAAATAGCCAAGACATATAAAAAGCAAAAACATATTAAGGAACCACAAATCATTAGAGAAAGAAAGGATTATTTATTGAGTGTATTTGAGACAGATGCCAGTAACTGAGGTGGATGCATGTTATTAAAAGTTAAATTCAAAAAGGAATTTAACTGGAAAAATCATAACTGAATATCCAGTTTCTTAGAGATAAAAGAGCTTTCCAAGCTTAGAATTGGGGGGGAAAATCACTTTGGGTACATAAATATTTTAAGCTTCTGTGTTTTAAAACAATATTCAAAAATTGGAAGATGGCACAGTATTTGCAGCCAATATGTTTATTTTCCAAAGAGCTCATGTGATGCACTTTTAATAATAAAAAAAAATGCAACAAAAATGCTGGAAGACCAGAACAATTCACAGAGAGGAGGTGTTGGGGAGTTCAGTCACAATTATAACAACAAAAGCTGACTAAAACAGGTACAGAGCTTGAACAACTCAAGAGATATGACTGGTTTGAAGAGGGGAGGGTGTTCAGCCATGCTTTAAAAGGCGTGGAGTGGGGAGAGGTGATTAGAACCTGGTACTCAAATGGGTAAACGACCTGGACATGTTGTTAAATATGACTGATTAAAAGAAAGAGGAAAAGGCAAAATTTAGTCACACTTGTGATTAAAGCAATGGATAATAAGTGATTTTTTTGCTTCTCGGATTTTTTTTTTTTGTCAGAGTGATATCCAGTGCTGGTTACTGTGCAGTGAAAATGAAAGCATCATGCTTTTTACACTGTAAGTCAGTGTAAATCTATACAGTACTTTTAGAACTCCATTTTTTCCTCTCATTAATACCTAGATGGATCAAACCCTTAAATTTGATATAGAAATAAAGGTGTTAATTAATTAAGTTTAAAGCTCTATAACATGAGATAGCTCTAAAAGCCTAAGCCTTCAAAAGTAGTTCCCTCAGATACAGCTATTGAAATTAAAAACACATGCAGAATACATAACTGTATTATTTGTATATTAATACATCTTTAAAGAAGATATGATTGGGTTGACATAATTGAGTTGGAAATCCTGAGAGTAGCTAACATACCAAGCCATGTTCTAAAGCTGCAGTAAATAAAGCAATGATAGACCAGTAGACTAACAAATAACAAGCAAGATAGATAATATAAAGAATTAGGCCCTTTTATCCCATGAAAACTTAATGTATGCTAATGAATGATAAAAGTGGCATTTAAATCAGTAGGGCAGAATGCGCTATTCTTTCATTCATGTATTTATCTATTCAGAAAATGTTTATCGAAGGCCAGGCACTATCCCAGATGCCAGGGATACATCAAACCAAGTAGACTACAATCGCCATTTTCATGGAGCTTAAGTTGGAGTTGTAGTAGAATCAGAGGATAAATAAATTGAAGATGATTACCTGCTGAGGAGAAAATAAAGCAGGGAAGGGGGATAGTGTTCACAAGATTCCATTTGGTGGGGGAAACATGATCTCCTTCCTTTCTACTGTACAAAGAACTGCCACACGGAAATTTGTTAAAAAGCAAACAACCCAACAGAAAATTTGGCAGATTTTTTCCTTTTATTTTGATAGCTATTCCTAATTCATAAAGGAGGATATAGAGCTATCCAGTAAATCTCTAATACCTTTGAATAGTGAAAATGCAAAATCAAACAGTGAGGTAACACAGTTCTGAGATTGATAAGTTTAATATCAATTTTTAATTTAATATCAATTTTTTGTGAGTTTAGGAGAAATGGGTGCTTGCATGTGTTATAGATATAACTGCATAGTGGTAATTCGTTTTGGAAGACAGTTTTAAGAGTAGCTCTTAAAGTGAGAAAGGTACTACATATACTATGAGCCAGCAATTCTCATTCTTGGTATCTCCCTCAGGGAACTCTTGAATGTGTGCTCAAGAAGGTCTGGTAGCGCAACATGGTTTGTAACGATGAAAATCTGAGAACTACCCAAATGTGCTTTAGTTTGTTGTGGCCACAGTGTGGAGCACTGTAGTGCTACGCAGATCTCCTGAGCATATTGTTGAGTGTAAGAGGTAAATTATAGGCAGTATATGTACATACCAGTGGTAACAACAATTACCACCAAACTTTACAGCTCTTATCACTGGGAAAGCTATTTAGGATTGTGGTAGCAGAGAGGTTTTTAGCTTCAGCCTTATCTCTAATATTTCTATTTTTTTAAAGAGATGGTATACTTATTTTTATTTGTATATATAAAAATGACCAAAAAAATTCTCCCTGTTAGCCTCAGCTTGAGTGGCATTTCCCATTGTCCCAGCCCATATTGTGTATTTTATCAGCATTACTTATCTCGCCCTTGGCAAGTGCTCTTGTACACGTGGTTGTTTTTCTGCATGCCCTCACTTACCTATTAAATTGCAGGTCCCTTTGACAGCTTAGGACCTAGTCCTTTTATTTTTTAAACATAATGCCAAAAGAGAAGGCCTTACTTCATAAAAACTTACCATCATCATTCATCTTGCATTCTTTGGATAATATTTTTGTGTTCTTTATATTTGTGAATAAGAGCCATAGTAAATCAAAGTTTTATTTTATTTCTCAATTCACTTAAAACTTAAATTATTAATTAGACAAAACATATTTTAAACATTCAGTCCTGGAAATTGTTCAAATCGTATTTTTCTTTGTAGGTCGTTTGTATGCGATGCAAACGGGAATGAAGATTGATAGTAAAACTCCTGAATGTCGTAAATTTTTATCAAAGCTAATGGATCAGTTAGAAGCTGTAAGTGGAACACTGAAAATTTATTTTCTGCTTAATGTTTAAAATGCCGTTTTATTTCATTTGTGTGTGTGTTGTCATTTTAGTTCTTCCTGTTGGCAGCAATCAGCAATGTCATAGCTGAGGAAAAATGAGACACGTTTTTTTTTTCATTTACATCATACTGCTTAGGGAGTTGTAAGTAGGTATAAGTCGGTTTCAATATCTTTACATATACATTATATCTTGTTCCAGGTTATTGTAGATGACCTTTGAGTCATTCTTTCGTAAGTAACAAACCCTTTCTAACCTTCCTTCATGCAGTCACACCGATGATTGATTTGGGAATTCTTAAATGGCTCTTGTAATAATGAAATCGGGGACTTCCTTGGTGGTCCAGTGGTTAAGACTTCGCACTTCCACTGCAGGGGGTGCGTGTTCGATCCCTGGTTGGGGAACTGCAATCCCAAATGCTGTGAGGCACGGGCAAAAAAAAAATAAAAGAAAGAAACGGGCTATTTATTTAGTGAAAAGGACCATGAAGGAAGTTGCCTGTTGTTTCTTCCTCCTACTCTTGGTCCCATAACAAGATACTCTTATGGTCTAGGCATTTTCCTCTGCTAGCAGAAATGTGGTAGGTGACCAATAAGTCATCTTGAACTGTGATAGAACTTCACAGATTATGTAGAAGCACGAATCCAGGGAAAATTGAAGGATTTGATTAGGTGTCAGTGCATCAGGAAGGCATTATTAAACCATAGTAACCTTACTTAGTAAGCAGGGCTCCACCCTGTGCCTCCCATGCCCAGCCATCCCAGTTTCTTTTTTAACAATGTCAAGGTTTACTTCTCATTAATGCATCTCCTCCAAGGCAGTTATATTCATAGCTGTGGTTTACTTTTTATTTGCTTATTTAGTTATGTGACCTGCTCAAGAGAATTAGAAACCTAAATATTTATTTGATCAGTTGCATTATTTTGTTTAGAGAAACAAAATTCAGACATATTAAAAATCAATACACTTTTACCAGTCGGCCCAGAACTTTTTTTAAATGTTGAAAGTTATTCAGATCAAAGCCTACTTGTATTAAGCAGCCATGGGCAATAGTGTTCTCTCTAACTTTGTATGGGTGCCTGGCCTTCTGACCCAGAATCCTGTCATCTGCTACTATTAACCATCCAAGGTAGCCTGGTGGCACCACTGATGACAACTCAGCTGCCCTTGGAGCCTGTCTGGCCTTCTGCTTCTAAAACTGCTTCTGTGGATGCAGGAAGAATTTGAGTACTCTCCTTTTGGAGGGTGGGGTTAGGAGGTGGGAGGAAGAATGTGTCTGACACGTAGCAATACATTTGTACAAATAGTCTCTTACAGACATTTTATATAGAATATATCTCTTTATTAATTTTACAGCTTAACAATAATAGCTAAAATAACAATAGCTTATGGATAAGACAAAACTCAAACAGTCTTTATAATATGCAAAATGTAAAATCACATTTATAAAGAGACTTACCAGGAATTTATTATTATCTACATTAAATAACAAGTTCATTCCATGGTGAGAACATATCTGCTTGTGCTATAATGTTTATAGTTGGAACACTTCAAGTATATTATGTTTTTGCTGCCAGTTTTTTATGCTGAAGGTGAGATGAAATGACATGCTCCCACTAAATTTTTCTAGAAATAAGTTGCCTCTACAATTAAATCATTTCGCAGTGTGGATACAGTAAACCAGTGTTATATGTGGGGCTTTTTTTCTGTTTTTGTTCAGGATAAGCATGCTCAGATGTCCTTAAATTCCAGTATTCAAACTCTTCTGGGCCTTAATTATGAGAATATGTACTTTGCTGATTTTATGAAAAATCCTCTCGCTTTTTCTAAATTTAATTTGTTATTTTATAATGTTCTTTGAAAAAAGCAATTTTTAAACAGTAGTGTGGTGCTCAGATCTAATATTCCAGAAGGTCATTTTACTCCAGTATGACAGTCTGAGTAAAATGTAGAAATTTAGTTTGTTGTTTTTAAAACACTTTAAATTATTGTATGTGTAGGAAAGGGATGTACTGACTGGAAATTTACATGGTTGTAAATTGTGTTGATTTGAGGTATATATTTGTCTAAATTTTTAAAACTTCCGTAATCCTATTCTAAGTTTGTTTTCTTATACCTTACTTAGAATTAGATCTCTAATGCAGTGTGCTCTGAGAGATACTTTTTTAGGATATAATGATCCTTCTCATTGTATTTTTCTATATTTGATAGAAGAAATTGAAATAGGAATAAATTAAAGATTTAAATTATGTATGGTTAGGAAAGAATTTCTTAATCCCATTTTTAGGATACTTGTTAGTACATTTGAAATATTTGTCTGATGCTTTACATAGATAGTTGGATGTTTTTTATTCTTGATTATTTTGATATTTAGAGCTAAATTAAACGTTCACGTTATCATGAGTGTCTTTCTTCAAAATTTTGTGAACGTTGGATTTGATTATTGGGAATTATTATACTTAAGTATACACTTCTGTGAGCCCAGAATCATAAGTTCTGTATCTCATTTTATTTTAGCTTAAGAAACAGTTGGGTGATAATGAAGCTGTTACTCAAGAAATAGTTGGCTGTGCCCATTTGGAGAATTATGCTTTGAAAATGTTTTTGTATGCAGATAATGAAGATCGTGCTGGGCGATTTCACAAGTAAGTAAAGATAGATAAAATTAAATTTAGTTACTGTATAACCAGAATTTATCCAGTTTTCTCTTGATTACTCTCAGACTTCCTGATTAACGATTTAGATTTTTTTTTTTGAATCTCAGAATGAGTTTGGGTTACAAGAGTGATCCTGGCTTTTTAGAGAAAATGGCTAAACGAAGAATACCCAGGGCAGATTCATTTTCTTCGTAAATATACCCTAACTAGCCATTTAGTAAGGTCTGTGTTGATTTTAGCCAAAAACAGCCTGGTCCAATGATACTGATTTTAAAAATTCCCACCCCTACAGATTCAAATGACTTGTCATTATTATAACAAGACTTAAATACAAAGAAATACACATGGCTTGATATGGATTCAGATAGTACTGTCATTACATTTTCTAAAATCAGACGCATACTATGAAACCTTGTTGTAGCATATTCACCTGTTATATGTGTTGTAACTTCCTCCTAATAACAGATTACAGAAGGAGCTCCATTGTGTTCTTGAAATCTGATTTTATTTAAAACAATTTCAGAGTGCTTTTATAAACATTGGAAGCTTTTGTCTTGTAGCTACAAGACTAATTCTTACATTTTTTCATTTGAATTAGATGAACTTTTCTTTTCTCTTCCAGAAACATGATCAAGTCCTTCTATACTGCAAGTCTTTTAATAGATGTCATAACAGTGTTTGGAGAACTCACTGATGAAGTGAGTGTACATTCTTTATTGTCTTATTAGCTGGAGATCAGTATTGTTGCTTTTTATTAGTTTTATTATTGCATTATTTAGTTAGAGCAGCATGTCCATCAGAAATGTAGTATAAGCAAAACGTGTAATTTTAAATTGTCTACTAGCCACATTTTAAAAAGTGAAAACAAAAGATGGAATTATTTTTAATGATAAATGTTATTTTTTGTAGTAAGTTCTTTAAATCCAGCATGTATTTTATACTTTAGTGAGTACATAGCTACTGTATTGGTCTCTGAACCCCAGGTTCAGAGTTTGATTTTATTAAGTGTTTAAATATTACTGATCCTGGATGCTGTTAAATTTCTGTACTGTTATTTGGTAAACATTACTGGAGGCAGAGACTTTTTAGTACTGCTTTTTTCCTATTTTGTTTCTAGCCAGAAATATTATTGTTAAAGATTTGTCTCTATTGTAAAATACATATAGAACTTGATATTTTACAAGATACTTCCTATCCATTTTATCAGTTTGTTTCTCATAACCACTCTAAGTTAAGTAGAGCACATATTCATTTTATATATGAGCAAACTGAGGCTAAGTGACAAACTTGTTGCCGTGAGTTCAGTGTTGTTTTCACTGTAGCAGGCTTTACCATTGACATGGAAATTTTGTTTTCTGAGAGGGGAGATGTTAATCTAGAAAGAGAACAAAAGAGAGAGAGAGAGGAAGGAAGGGAGGGAGGGAAGGAGGGAGGGAGGAAGGGAGGAGAAAAGAGAGTTACAAATGAGACTGATAGAGGCATGTCATATTAGTGATTTGAGATCGGTGAAGAACATTGCTTTCTGTGAAATGATTTTTTCAAAATGGTGAGCAGCTCAGTGTATCATTCCAAACAAAACAAAGTACAATCTATCTATGCGATATTTTACATGTTCGTAAAACAGTACATCAAAACTGCAATAAATGCTTTGTTTATATGTAAAATGTAGTTAAGCTCGAGGCCTGATGATCATAAGCTGAGTTTTTGAGTTGGCAGAGATGTGCAGGACATTTCAAAGTTGTGCCAAATGAGGGACACTTTTTTATTGTGTGTGACTGTCCCTTTTCTTTCAAAACATCAAGCATCCTGTCTCTTGCCCACACAGCATTCCCCAGTCAGATGACTAGAAACCACCAACAGATATTTCCAAACACCCGCAAGGGTATGGGGCAATGCCCATTGAGAGCCACAGCTGTTAACTTTTCTTGAAATAGAGAAACATCAGAGAAAACTGAGGCCTGGAGTGTGAAAACCACAAATGCTTCTCACTTTTTTGCATTTTAGAGGCCCTGTGGATCCACTGTTTAGCTCCCTTTCTACTCCTGTCTCCTGTTACTACTGATCTGGATTTTGTTTCCTGTTTTACTAGTATGGGGCTCTATACTAAACAGGGCATACAGAGGACATAGAGGTGATTTAAGCATGATATTATGGAAAGCTGTAGATAGGTAGTAGGGTTTTGGTGAGTACCAGGTGGCTGAAGGAGAATAATGAGACCAGGTTAGAAAAGTAAGTCATAAGCCAGATCAGACAGATGATGAAAGGCCTGGCATCTTCAATTAGGGGATTTATATTTATTATATTTATTGAATAAAGAATTCGACTTTGGGGTGCTTGGTATGATAAGACTCTATAGAATGAACTGGGGTAGGAAAGAACTACAAGTCATTTGGCAAAAGAACTAGTTAATGATTACTGAGGAACTTCGTACAAAGTGGGTTGTCGTTGACCTGAGGAGAAATAATATGTTTAGACTTAAATTTTAAAGTGTTAGGTGCAGGTGTAGCATACAAAAATAAATCACCACAAGACTCTTGGAAATAAAAAGACAAGAAATATGCAAAATAGAGATGAACGTTCAGTTAGGAGATTAGACAAACCCTCAGGTAAGAAGATAGTTTTGAAAGAGAGAGAAAATGGTCAGGTAAACATCCTGATAAACACCTGTATTTAAAAGGCTAGAGGAAGAAGTGAATAAAGAAACACAATTAGAGAAGTGGATAGAAATGTAAGATATGAGAAGAGAAGGTCATGGTAAAGCACAGTAGCAGATCAGTTTGCCAGATACTTCTGAGATGGCTTTTCTTGCCTCTCCTACTCCTTACTTAGAGGAGCTGCTTTTGCCCACGTATCTCGGAAGCAAGCACACAGTTCTTTGAAGTTATAACTGCTAACAGTGGGGAACCCAGATAAAAGGTAAAGTAATAGATACGGGAAAAAGAACAAAATGTCCAGAAGTCTTAAGTGAGTAATGTAGGTTTTGTTTTGTTTTTGTTTTACTTAAGGGACACATAAATACCTCCACACATAATTAGCATGTAATTCATCTGCATTTCAGAAGGAAAAAAAATCTAAGTTTACATACAGGTATCCTTAACAAAGAACAGCTTTCTTAGTTATTTGAATATAGTAGCTAAGGCAGGGACTCTTAATGGGACAAATGAGAGGGCTTCAAAAGGAGTTGGGGGAGAGATGTTTAGATACTGAGGATACTAAAGACTACATGTAGCCCAAGAGTGAAAGGGACATTTTTCCAAAATGTTTACACTCTTTTCTTTCCCTGTCTAATCACCCAACCTGCTACCTAAGTTTTTCTGCCTTGCATTGGCATTAAAGTAGGAAATAACATCTGTGTTGGTGGTTAAAGGATCCAGAGAGCAGGAGGGGTCTGATATGGTATGGAAAAAAGAAATTAGGCATTGTAAGGCCAGCATGGAAAGGACGTCTCTATAATTATTTGATTGGGCTGAGGTTTATTCTTTGGGCCTTTATGTAAATCCTGCATTTTAAATTAGAAAATGTATGTACACACATTTAGTATGTAATTATATGTGGGTGCTCTTCACTAACTTACATATGCTTGTTATAACATGCAAAGTTTATACATCCAGTGAAAGTTGTATATATCAAAAGTTATGGGCTTCCCTGGTGGCACAGTGGTTGAGAGTCCGCCTGCCGATGCAGGGGACACGGGTTCGTGCCCCGGTCCGGGAAGATCCCACATGCCGCGGAGTGGCTGGGCCCGTGAGCCATGGCCGCTGAGCCTGTGCGTCCGGAGCCTGTGCTCTGCAACGGGAGAGGCCACAACAGGGAGAGGCCTGCGTACCGCAAAAAAAAAAAAAAAAAAAAAGTTATAATTTGTTTGGCATACAATACTGACATTTCTCATATCCATTATTATACAGTGATCTTATCCTTATATGACTAGTGAACTGGTTTTTGGCCATGAACTAAGGTTGACTAAATAAAGGCAGCTGACAAGGAAAGTGAAATACTGGCAAGACTGTTCATACAGCAATAACATAATCCCCTAGCCAGCCAGTTTGATCAGCCTAGTTTCAAATTCTATTTTCCCTTACTTTTAATGTTGATTTTTGTTCCATCATTTTCCATTTCTAGAAGTGGCATATTCATCATTATCACTGAGATACAGGTTTTTCAAAGTAATGATTTAAAATGTCATAACTTTAAATAATGCTCCACTTGAGTGGAATAGGGAGGAATACACTCTAGCTGTGACTTTCGCAGCTCCTACCAAAACAGATAAGCAGAGTATCATCGGTATCAACCCTCTCTGGTAGGTCCTCATTGTTGTCTGAGGAAATCTAAGGCTTGTATTTATTTACTTGTGATTTAAGCACTCTATGCCTAAAATAAGACACAAACTAGCAGAACATTTCTTATTTCACAATAACTATTAAAAATATGACATGTTTTAAAAGCTGGGTATAACTGGTTACTCAAAGCATTGTAACTCATTCCTTCTTTCCACTTTCACTTTAGTTTCATCCTATACTTTGAAAATACTAGCAGAGACAAAGACAGGAAACAGCAAGGTGGGAAAAGAATAAGTTTAAGGATTTCAGGTAGGCAGATTTTGTTTTTTGTTTTTGGTTTTTTTTTTGCGGTACGCGGGCCTCTCACTGTTGTGGCCTCTCCCGCTGCGGAGCACAGGCTCCGGACGCGCAGGCTCAGCGGCCATGGCTCATGGGCCCAGCTGCTCCGTGGCATGTGGGATCCTCCCGGACCGGGGCACGAACCCGTGTCTCCTGCATCGGCAGGCGGACTCTCAACCACTGCGCCACCAGGGAAGCCGTCAGATTTTGTTTTTTAATATATACTCCTGTAGGTATATTTCAGGAATTGCTGTTTCTTATTTGTTCATTTATAAAGGAAATGTGGTGGTGTTATTACCTGCATAATATCCCATAGCTTTTTAATAAAGCTGGAACTTTCTTCAAAAAGAGTTGTTTGCCTTGCTTCTCAAAGAATGCTGCTTGAGAAACATTAAAGTCTACAATAACAGAAAATGAGGAAGGGAAAGGCATTATAATTGTAGTTTTTATTTGTGTATTTTTTTTTTTTTTTGCGGTACGCGGGCCTCTCACTGTTGTGGCATCTCCCGTCGCGGAGCACTGGCTCCAGACGCGCAGGCTCAGCGGCCATGGCTTATGGGCCCAGCCGCTCCGCGGCATGTGGGATCTTCCCGGACCAGGGCACGAACCCGTGTCCCCCTGCATCGGCAGGCAGACTCTCAACCACTGCGCCACCAGGGAAGCCCTTTATTTGTGTATTTTAAAATTATCTTTTAATTTTATCATCTTTATAATCAAGATAATGGGGGTTTTTTAATTATATTTTTTTAAAGTTTAAAAAATGGTATGGTTTTTTCCTGTCAGTTCTGAAAATTTATTTAAAAGAATAGCAACAGTGGTTGTCAGAGCCAAGCCTAAACTCCAAGCCAAGAGGTCATTTTACCTCTCAGGACTTGGTTTTTCTTCTGTAAAATGGGAAGCCTGGTCAAGCAGATCTCTGAGATCCTTTGCAGCTCTACCAGTCTATGATTATATGTTCCAAACATGCAAGAAGAGATAGGAAAAGGAGAATAAAAAGCAAAGATGAAAAAGCAGACAAAAAAAGAAAATGAGAGAAGCAAAAATAGTTTTAGATTAGAAGCTCCAAAAGGAGGGATGAAAAATTACCCATTTAAGTTATATAAATGATAATGAAAAGTAGAGCCACCAGAAATTATGACAGCAGAGAACTAAATTCTAGTAGGAAGAAAGGAGAAGAAACATGACATGGCAATGTAGAGGTTGTCAGTGTAGGGAGGGAGCAAGACGAACATCTGGGGCCTTCTTATGGCATTTGTACGTAAAGATGTTGAGTTTTCTAATTTAATTCCTTTTATTTAACATTCCAGCCTTTTTTTTTAAAGGTCGTTGGTTCACAAGCTACACTACTGCAGTTTACCTAATTAATTTTCCTATTTTAGGCTCTTTTACCCTGGAACCTATTCTTCTCTGTCATTGTTTTACTGAAGAACCTAACAGGGACTTTTCCTTTCCTGGCATTGCAAGTCCAGACTCCTTCCTATGCTACTTCTTACCAGTCCCATTGTATGTTTGTTAGACCATTCTGCTTACCTCCCGCGCTCAGCTTTCACCGTTGTAAAAGTTGGTTTTTTAGCCTGCTTTGTCTAAGTGTTACCTTCTCTTCGAGTCGTAGCTCCATTATTCTAGCCCTTATATGCATTTCTCCATTCTCTCAACTCATTTAGGATCTTAACTTTATGAATGTTACACTATAAATGTGTTGACTTAAGATTTTTGTTTTTTTTAAATTATTTTTTTGGCTGCATTGGGTCTTTGTTGCTGCGCACGGGCTTTCTCTAGTAGTGGCGAGCGGGGGCTACTCGTCATTGCTGTGCGTGGACTTCTCATTGCATTGGCTTCTCTTGTTGTGGAACATGGGCTCTAGGCACGCAGGCTTCAGTAGTTGCAGCGCGCATGCTCTAGGGCACAGGCTCAGTAGTTGTGGCACACGGGCTTAGTTGCTCCACGCCATGTGGGATCTTCCCAGACTGGGGATTGAACCTGTGTCTCCTTCATTGGCAGGCAGATTCTTTTTTCTTTTTTTTTTTTTTTTTACATCTTTATTGGAGTATAATTGCTTTACAATGGTGTGTTACTTTCTGCTTTATAACAAAGTGAATCAGTTATACGTATACGTATGTTCCCATATCTCTTCCCTCTTGCGTCTCCCTCCCACCCTCCCTATCCCACCCCTCTAGGTGGTCACAAAACACTGAGCCGATCTCCCTGTGCTATGCGACTGCTTCCCACTAGCTATCTATTTTACGTTTGGTAGTGTATATATGTCCATGCCACTCTCTCACTTTGTCACAGCTTACCCTTCCCCCTCCCCATATCCTCAGGTCCATTCTCTAGTAGGTCTGTGTCTTTATTCCTGTCTTACCCCTAGGTTCTTCATGACCTTTTTTTTTTTTCTTTCCTTAGATTCCATATATATGTGTTAGCATACGGTATTTGTCTTTCTCTTTCTGACTTACTTCACTCTGTATGACAGGCTCTAGGTCCATCCACCTCATTACAAATAGCTCAATTTCGTTTCTTTTTATGGCTGAGTAATACTCCATTGTATATATGTGCCACATCTTCTTTATCCATTCATCCAATGATGGACACTTAGGTTGTGTCCATCTCCTGGCTATTGTAAATAGAGCTGCAATGAACATTTTGGTACATGATTCTTTTTGAATTATGGTTTTCTCAGGGTGGCAGGCAGATTCTTAACCACTGCACCACCAGGGAAGTCCCTGACTTAAGTTTTATATATCGTATTTTGGAGTAAATTATACTGCAAGTCCTCAAAGGGGAGACTGTCTCATTCTACTCTTACATCTTCTCTGGCAGTAGCTGTAAATTTGCACATTGGGTAAAATCTCAGAGTAAAAACAGTAGCTATTTAGTAGCTATTTAGCTATAGAAATTTCAAAAGTTGCTATAGTTTAGCTTTTCATTTTTCAATCTATAGTTGAAGATGATGTTCAGACTTGTTTACATGGAACTTCTTTCATAACTCATCTAAAATGTAATAGATCTCATTTTTCTTGGTCTATTTCCTGACATTTTTTCCTTTTAATTTCATGTCATTTTTCATAGTTTGCAGTATTCACAAAAATTTTTAAAGTCTGTATTTTCTTTCATCTTCAACTTAAAAATAAATACTTTGTTGCTATTCTGTTTCTGAACACTCCTATCTGTTTAGTTATATGTATTTAACTCTTTTAACTGTGCTTTATATATACAATTCCATCTCAGAATTTGATTAAATTTGTTGTCATTGTAAACTTCTACCATTCCAGTTATAACTGTCTTGGAATCAGTGTCCCAGTTTTAGGTATAGAGTCACCAAAAGTATATATTAAAATTTTTAATTTTGTATTTTAAAGCAGGCGATGTTCAAAATATAAATGTTATTTTTCTACTTTAACATCTTGTGTTAACTACTTCTGGCCAGTATTGATAGGCTTTCTTTTATCGTATTTTAGATTTATTTCACTTCTAGCAATGTTTGAGGAGCAGATACCATTTTGCCTTTATCTGTTGAGTTTCTGCTAGTTTGGGGGAATCAAATGAATATGGTATGTTTTCCTGCCCTCACAAGGTTTGTGTTCCAACTTGGAAAGGGAAGCAGAATAACTGAGTATGATGGTAACATGGTGTAGTAATGACAAAATACAGTGACGCGATCCAGTCCTACCATTTGCCTGGCACTGTGCTTAGACACTTTAGATATATCTTGTTTCACTTTCACAACCCTGAATTACAGTGAGAAAACAGAATCAGAAAATAAAAGTTCCTTGTCCCCAGATGCTATGGCCCAGAACAGTATTAACAAACTCTGTGTGATAAAGGTCTGGCGTTTTTTTCTTCTTAATTTCCATTCTGTTGCAAGCTGATTGTTTTGTAAAATATAAATAATGATTAACTAGAAAAATAAAACCTTAAAAAGACATATAAAATACAAGCCTAATTTGCTATAAGTTTCCTAAATGCTCTCAATTTCTGTATTGTCTTGTCACAAAAGTGGTAAACAGTTTGCAGGCCAGCTCTGGTTCTGGGACCATATTTTGATTGGCACTGATCTACATCCCTCTGTGGGAGCTCCCAGAGAATCCTGTTTGTATCTCAATCATGGACTCTCCCTACTCGAAAAACAGGGCTGCAACATAACTGGAATAATAATATACATGAATAGCTGTCTGCAAAGGAGGCAGTCTATTTAAGGTATTCATTTGCACTGTAAGGTTCAGAATTAAGCAACATCTTCTTGCTAGCCTAGAACACCATGGTAGATCAGGAGAAATTCATCTACTTACAAAACTGTTTTGTACATACACCATACCTTAAGTTTTCATGCTCTCACTGTACACTGAAGGTCTCATTCTTAGTAATTGTAATAATAAATAGAAAGATATGAGGGTAGTATTGTCTCTCTTATTAGAGTAGGAATTTCATGTATCTTGTGTTCACTTCTGTGTAATAATTGCCAAGAACAGTGTCTTGTACATGATCTTCAAATAGTTGTAAATGAATGAAGTATTTTTGCATACAATGTTAGTATAATGTGGTTCAGAATACTGCAGGCATTGGCCTCAAAATCCCATATGCCACTTCATAACTGTGTGACTTTGGGTAAGTTATTTGACTTATGTAAGCCTGTTCCCACATCTGGAAGATGAAGAAAATTGTAACACCTACTTCTTCAAGGTGTCTTGGATTTTAAATGAGAAAATACATGTAAAGCCTTTAACAAAGTACCTAGCATATAGTAAACCTTTAAAAACATTAATTTTGCTTTTATTAGTTGATGAATAATGTTCTAATATCCTGTATTTAGAGAGGACATCCACGTAAAATACATGACAATTTTAATGGAAACTATCCTCATCTACTCAATCTTATATATTAAGATAAATTTATTCAGAAATAGGCATATT
The DNA here is from genome assembly GCF_059928025.1 of Delphinapterus leucas. NCBI lineage: Eukaryota > Metazoa > Chordata > Mammalia > Artiodactyla > Monodontidae > Delphinapterus > Delphinapterus leucas. Next base: position 74,316,457 of record NC_143140.1, read on the forward strand.
GTGTATTATTACTACTATATTTGGAGGTCTAGCATGTACAATTGGAGTCCCAAAAAAGAGACTAGAAAGAAAATGTTGAAGAAATAATTACCATAGATTTTCTAAATTGAGTGAAAAAAATAGTTATGGAGCCAAGAAGCTCAGTGAACCTCAAGTAAAATAAATACAAAGAAACCATACCTGAGAGCATTTACTGGTTGTGATAGTCCAACCAGTAAAGTTCAGTGATGGAAGAGGAAATCTTGAAGGAGCTGTCTTGGGAAATGACACATTACACACAAGGTAACAATGCTTTGAAGGATGGATGGCTTCTCATTTTTTAAAAAAGTTGTGGCAAGAAGATAATGAAATTGGCATATTTAAAGTACTGAAAGAAAAAGCAAACAAGCAAAAGAACCTGACAGCTCAGACTTCTATGTAGAGCAAAGCTACCCTTCAAATAATGAAGGTAAAATAAAAGACATTTTTAGATAAATTAGTTCATTACTAGCAGATCTGCACTAAAGATCTAAAGAACTAAAGAACAGCAGAAAGGAGGTTTTTCAGGCTGAAAGAAAATGATACCAGATGACAACTTGGATTTATAGGAAGGAATAAAGTACACTGATACAGTGTATAAGTAAATACATTAAAAACTATATATTTCCTCTTTTATTCGTTTCTTTAAAAAGATATATATGCCATTTAACTAAAACTTATTGTAACTATACATACATATTTGGTAACCCCCCCTCTAAAAAAAAAGGCAGGGAAAGGGAACAGAGGGAAACAGAAGCAGATAGGACTAATATAAAACAAATAGCAAATTTTAGGCCTGCATACAGCTGTATCAGTACATACTATAAATGTAAGTGGAGTAACACTCCAATTTAAAAGTAGAAAGCAAGTCCTAACTGTATACTATTTATAAGAGACATCCTTTAAATACAGAGACACAGATATTTTGAAACTGAAAGGATGAAAAAATATTCAACGCAAATACTAAGTTAGCAAAATATGAGGTGGCCATATTAATATTAGATAAAGTGAACTTTAAGATGATGTTTTACCAGAGGTAAAATGGGACATTTTGTTATCAAGAAGATATTACAGTTCATTAAGAAGGTACCACAGTTATAAATGTCTATGTACCTAATAGCAGTTTTAAACTTTATGAAACAAAACGTGATAAAAATAAAAGAAAATACAGGAAAAAAATCATAATAGTGGTTGGAGATGTTAACACCCCCCTCTCAGTCATGGTAGGATAAATAGTTTAAAAGCAGTAAAATTATCTAAAATGAATAAAGGCTGCCACATCAAATACTGGCTAGAATGTGTGAAAACAAGAGCTTTCGTACATCGCTTGGTGAAACTGTTAGATGTCATAACCAGTTTGGGAAGCGATTTGGCAGATTTTTATATAGTTAAACATACATCTACCTTTTTACCCAGCAATTCCTTGGTGTTTATCCAAGAGAAATGAAAACATATGTCCAGAAAAGACTTGTTCAGGAGTGTTCATAGGAACTTTATTCATGATATCCCAAAGCTGTGTAAACAACCTAGATGTCCACCAGCAGAGGAACTGATAAATAAATTGTGCTGTTACTAAGGTATAAAAAGAGGCTACTGATATACCCTAAAACATGGATCAATTTTGTAGACATTATGTTGAGCAAAAAAAGACCCAAAAGAATACACACTGTATGATTCCCTTCATATAAAGTACTACAATAGACAACTTGATTCTAGTGAAGAAAATTAGGAGTTTTTTGGTGTATGGAAAGGGGAAATTGATCCGGAAAGGGATATAAAGGAGCTTCCTGGGGAACTAGAAATGTTGTATTTTGATAGGAGTATGTTTTACACAGGTAGATCTTTTTGTCAAAACTCAAACTATACACTTAAGATTTATACATCTCAAGGTATATCAGTTTTACTGCAAAAACAGTTAAATATTGAACTATTGTTTGTAGGTTTGTTTTTTCTTGATGATATTGAATTGGCAATTCTAAAACTGCTTACTCTATATTCGAGGATTGTGCAAATGAGTAAATATATTGAGGAAGCCAGATTTCTTACTTCTGGGGAAAGAAGTTACAGTGGCGGGTGGGAGAAGACTATATTGTATTATATTGTTGGATTGGCGTTGGAGATGTCCATATTAACTCATGCTTTTAAATATACAAATAAGGCAAAATAGATATATTTCTATAAACAGTATGTATGTATACTATAAATGTGTGCATATACAGTATATGCATGTATTTGTATATACAGCATATATACACAGGTGTGTGTACACATGCACATAAAACATAGTTCCTGTATCTCTGTACTGAAAGAACCTAGAAGCAATGATGCATCAATAACAGTGAGCACCTCTAGTGCCTGATTTTGGGTTCTAAATACCCTTCATCTATAAAAGGAACCAGGACTCTTATAGAAAGGACTGAATCTAGGGCTGGGTAAGGGAAAGTACTAAATGAAGCTGGATCTTCTTACTGTGCCAGAAAGTAAAGAAATGGTTCACATAATCACAGGAACATATCAGAAGGATCCAGAAGCCAACTTGAAAGGGTTCCCACTGTCGGCATCAGAGACAATTTGACTATCGAAATATGAATGATATTAATAGGTAATGCATTGAATAAAATAAGAATTCATTCGTCCCTACTGAAACATACAATGGAATAAATAAATGAATGAATAATTAATGGAAGGACGGAGAAAGCTCCTTACAGTAGCGTTCTAACTATTAAATAGAGAAATGACAATGAAGTTAGAAATCATTAATGGGATTTAAAACTAGTGGGTAGAAAATTTGGTGACGAGCAGGATATTTACATTAGTCTCTAAATGTCTCCCCTCTGATTGCTTATTAATTTTAAAGGGGAAAATAGTAAGCCAGTAATGGAAAAACCTGTCTGACACCACTTTAACCAAGTCGTCAAACCTAACACATTCAATATTGGGACCAGCTGATATTATGTGGCTCCTAATAAGATGAAGTGAGAAAGGCAAATATCACTTCCGTGCAAATCCTGTGGAAAATGCATAATCTGAACCTAATCATGAGGAAACATCAGACAAATCCAAACTGAAATGTCAAGGTCAAGAAACACTAACAAAGGCTGTTCCAGATTAAGGGCTAAAAAGATAATGACAACTAAATAATGTATGCTTTTTAAGTTAAGTAGACCCAGGGGAGGAACTACCAAAGACATCATTGGGCCAATTGACAGAATTTATTGGGACTGTGGATCAAACAGCATTCTTGTGTAAGTGTTAAATTTCCTGATTTTAATAACCATTGTGTGTGAGATTGTCCTTGATCTTAGAAAATGATTAATGAAAGGGTAAGGAGGCAGAGTGACTTCCAACTTACTCTTAATTGGTACAGAAAAAAATGCGGTAAACATTTTGCATATTAATATGTGCATAGTAAGTCCATGCATATATGAGTAGATTGATAATACAAAATGTAAGCAATTGGGTGATCTGAGTGAAAGATATCGTGTACTAGTTTTAAAACTTTTCTCCAAGCTTGATGAAATTATATAAAGTTCCTTCACAAAACTATATATATATATTTTTTTTTTTTTTTTCTCCTCCAGAAGATAGCATTGGCTTCTTTTCTTGCCCTGGTGGATTAAGTTTTAAATAGTTAATGTTCATACCTTCTTTGGATATCTTTCAGCTAATTGGAGTGTACCTTTCAAATATTATAAAAATAGAGTAAATTTAAGTATTTGTGTATTATAGTTAAGATTTTTTGGTACAGTTTTACTCTCATTTTTAAAATTTGTTTTATAAAATTCTAGTTGCTTTGAAAAATATAAAGGTATAAAAATTTTGAGTAAGTCTCCAGGAAATACATATTATTTGTGATAACACTTTAATATTTGAATCATGATAGTAAGTTTGTTGAATATGTATTTTTAAAGTGTTTCTCATTGTGCTGTGTCCAGTGTTCCTGGGAGTTATATAGAGCCCTTGTTTGTGTAATATACTTGGGAGAATTGAGGGCCTAAGAGTATAAATGTGTTATCTGTGATGTTACCACCAGCTTAGAGATTCTTATTTTCTTTTGTGTCACTAACTACTTTGAAATGTTATGAAAGCTGTGGCTTCTCTCCCATGCATATGTGTATTGCTTTTTTTTCATATAATGCAGGGGGTTTCAAGGACACCCTTCACCCTATCCACTGACCCCTCCCTGCAAGCTTAAGTGAAACTGTGTACTGAAGTTTAGCGTTCACATTTATTTGTTAGCAAGAAGCGTTTCACTCCAGTTCAGTATTTTTCTTAGTGCCGTTCTAGGACAGCCAGCTGCAGAATCGTTTGTGGTACTTGATTTAAAAAAAAAAAAATGGATTCCAGAATCTACTGTCCATTCATTCATTCACCAAATATTTGTTAATGTTTACTACATGCCAAACACTGTTCTAGGCAGTAGTAATACAGCAGTGGATTAAATCCCTGCCCTCGTGGTTATCACATTCCTCTGGAGAAGACAGACAATAAGCAAATAAACACATAAAATGTATAGTATGTCATATGGTAAGTATTATGGTAGGGATCCCATGGTAGGGATAGGAAGGTCAATTTAAATAAAGTATTTGGGGAATGTCTCACTAAGAAGGCAACATTTTAGCAAAGCCCTGAAGAAGTAAGGGAATGAATCATTCAGATGTTCCAGGAAGAGACAAGAGAAAGTGCAAAGATCTGTGAACAGCACAGGTACCTGTTAAAGTTCAAGATATAGCAAGGAATACAACGTGGCTGAATCTAGAGTGAGGAAAGTGCTGGCAGGTGACGGTGGGGAAGGGGAGTTCAAATAGAGTTGACAGGATTTGACTGCTATCTTTAAAGTGTTATTACTTGCATTATAATGGACAACGGTGGAAATAGGGGCACCGTTAGTATATTATTAATAATCAAAGTGAGGGCAGTGGTGGCTCAGACCAGAAATTGCAATAGAAGACATGGTGAGAAACTGGATACATTTTGAATGTAGAACTGACAGAATTTAAGATTCATTGGTAGAATATGAGAGAAATAGAGGGCTCAAAAATGACTTCAAAGGTTGGGGCTTGAACAACTACAAGACATTTATTGACGTGGAGGAACGAATTGAGTAGCGGGAAGGTCTGAAATCGGTTTTGAACTTTGGATGTTTTGAGCTATCAGATGTACAAGTGAAATGCTGAGTTGAATGTATACATCTTGAAGTTCAGAAGAGAGGTCTGAGCAGAGAATATGAATTTGGGAGTTGACTGCACAGTATTTAAAGCCATTAGACTGGAAGAGGTCGTCAAGGTAAAGTGTGGAAAACAAGAAAAGAAGTCTAAGAACTGAAGTCTGTGGCACTCCCCACCCTGGAGATGAGAAAGAATCACTATGAAGGTCTGAAAAGGAACACCCAGTGGGGCAAAACCAGAAGACCAGGAAAGCAAGTGAAAAGGGGGTTGCGAGGAGGAGGGAGTACTCAACTTTCCACGTTAATGGGGACAAGTAAGATGACATCTAAACTTTGGATTTAGCAAGAGAAGTAATCCTTAACCTTGACAAAAGCAGTTGCAGTGCATGCTAGGGATAAAAACTTGACTAGGATGGGTTCAAGAGGAAGAATTGGAGACAGCTAATATAAAGCATTTTCTAACACACCATTGTAAAGCAATTATACTCCAATAAAGATGTTATAAAAAATAAAGCATTCTCTTTCAAGGTGGCTTTTTGGTATGCTAATGGAGAATGATTTATATCGGGTTTTCTATAATTTGGGCCAGGAATTTTTTTTTTCATGTGGACCATTTTTTTAAAGTCTTTATTGAATTTGTTACAATATTGCTTCTGTTTTATGTTTTGGTTTTTTGGCCGTGAGGCATGTGGGATCTTAGCTTCCCAACCAGGGATCAAACCCACACCCCCTGCATTGGAAGGTGAAGTCTTAACCACTGGATCACCAGGGAAGTCCCAGGAATTTATTTTTTTATTACACCCTAATATGATTCTTACATGCACCAGGTTTGAGAACCCCTGTTTTAATGTATGATTGGTGTTTGCTGGCCAGTCATTCTTCAGTGTAGCAAGTGCAAATGATTTAAAAATTAAATGAAAATTCTTATTTAACTGCTGACTCAGTGGCTAAAATTTGCAGTTGTCAGTGACTCTCATCAATCCAGTTACAAAACAGGAACATAGAGGCCAGGGACAAAAGTAAAAGTTCTTTTTGTAATTCCTGTTTCCCAGAAAGGATGTCTAATCAGCCAAAATAAGTTAAAAAATTTCAAAAATATTGACATCTTGAAATTCTCCTCTTCAAATATTGTTTAATATTTAGCATCCTTTGTTTTAAAGAAAACAATGAAAAGGTGAATTAGTTTTGAGTTACAACTGCCAAAATCTGCTCAGAATTTAAGCACCAGTTTCTAGCGATGTCTTGGAAATAGTGTGGAATAAAAATCAAACTGTTGTGTTGATTTATCTGCTTTGGGGAAATTTTTTTAAATGTTATTTATTAAAATGAACCCATTTCAGGTTAGAGTAATGTTTTTTAAACTTCACATACTAATGAAGGAACCCAACGTGGTTTAAATGTCTCTACACTGTTCATACTATGAAATTAGGAATGAAGGAACCTTCTAAAGTCATTACAATACGACTTACCCAATTAAGGCTTTAGACGATGTTAAATTATTTCAGACCAAAGAAAGTCTGTCTCATTTTTAAAAGACTCCAAAAGAAGGTAACTTAAACTTTCCTAAGCAATTTATTCATTTACTTTCAAAATGATTCTCTTTATATTTAAAGTAACATTTAAAAGCCCATTTTCTGGTTCTGAAGAACCTAGGGGCAGGACAGGAATAAAGACACAGATGTAGAGAATGGACTTGAGGACACGGGGAGAGGGAAGGGTAAGCTGGGACAAAGTGAGAGAGTGGCATCAACATATATACACTACCAAACATAAAATAGATAGCTAGTGGGAAGCAGCCGCATAGCACAGGGAGATCAGCTCATTGCTTTGCGACCGCCTAGAGGGGTGGGATAGGGAGGGTGGGAGGGAGACGCAAGAGGGAGGGGATATGGGGATGTATGTATACGTATATCTGATTCCCTTTGTTATACAGCAGAAACTAACACACCACTGTAAAGCAATTATACTCCAATAAAGGTGTTAAAAAAATAATTTTAAAAAGCACACTTTCCCTTATTGTATATATTCCTGTCTAAATTGCAAATTGCAGTTTGCCAGTTGTAGCTTACCAGAACAGCCCTAAACTGAATGGCTGGGTTGACTACTAGTGTGACATGGGATAGGTCATTTTACTTTTGTAATGCCACTTCCTCATCTCTATAATGTTGGAATTATAGAATCCTAAGAGAAAAAGATGAAGAAAATATTATGGACTTCAGATAATACAGGTGTCACATTTAGTGATGGAAGTTATTGCCTGGCTTTCACATTGGACTCCAAAGCTCATGCCTAACTTGTTCATCCCATTACCTCTAGCACTTAGCATGGTGCCTGACTTGAGTAAATGATAAATAGCTGTTGACTTGCTGGGAGTCAGGGTAGCTCATACGGGAATAAACATTTGAACTGAACCTAAGAGAAGAGGAGATTTTTGGCAGAAGAGGAAACCGTATGAGACAGGGAGAATAGCATGAGAAAGACTGCAGGTGAGGCAGAATCCCAGCTGGTTTGAGGGCAGTGGTAGGAAATGAGACTGAAGCCATGTCCACAACGTAGAAGGCCTTGAATGCCAGATTAATCTGTATTTACATTGAGTCAATCTTTTAATGTCTCAGAGCCTTAGTGTGAGTAAAACATGACCTGCCTAAATTTCAAGGTTGTGGTAAGGACCAGGTAAGGGGAAGTGGAGCAAAATATAATTGTACCTGGAAGAAAATGAAAATCAACGTATGGAACTTTTTTAAAAATGGAATATATGAGAGGATTGTTTTATAAGAGAAGAGAAGTTAAATATACAAATTCAGTAATTTGAAGGGTTACTTTTCTTTAGGTTTCTGTATGTTGTACTACTTATCTATAGTAGTATGTAGAGAATCTCACATTACAGAATACTCAACTAAGTATCTGGACTGTATGCAGTACTTGTAGTTATTGATGACTTAGTGGATCTTTACAAAAGGCAAATTACAGTTGTTTTCAACATAATAAAGTCATGTGTTCTCTCCAACTTTAATGTGCGTACAGATCACCTGGGGGGCCTTGATGCAGTGCGGATTGTGGTTCAGGAAGTCTGGGGTAAGCTAGAAGAGTCTGCATTTCTAACAAGCTCCCAGGTGTTAGCAGTGCCACTGGTCCATGATTATAATAAAGGTCAAATGAAAATATAAACTGAAAATCAGTAGTCCATCCGAAATTCGAACAGATTTTACTCTTGTATTTTTAAAGCAAATTTTTGTCATATTTTATAGCATGTAGCATAAATTTTAAGCCAGGTAAGAAGAAGAGGCAACTAGCAGGTTCTTCACTGATTTTCTATTTCTCTTTACAGCAACCCAGTGATGTATAATTTTCCCCTTTTTAGAACCGAGGTAACTGAGTTTTAGAGCTGGTAAATAACATAAGTTAAAAGGTCAAGTTTGCGTAGCTGTCGGTCTAATGTTCATGTGTTTGCTGTAACCACTGTAGCATCTTATTTTTTTGTTTGTTTGTTTTCATATATTTGTACAGGTTAATTTTTCCCTCTTTAGTGAAAATCGTTTAGTATGTTGTTATTTTACGTTTAATTTTAAATTCAATTTAGCCTATTTCTGTCCTGTGCATAAAAGTTGCCAGTTTTGCTGAAAGGACACTCCTATAATTCCATTATAGACCTTTTCTGAAACACAAAACCACAAAAGAGAACTATTTATGTGTCTTGAGGAAGATGGCTTTTCATGAAGTCTGTCAAGCCCTAGGCAGTTGGTAGAATCCCATGATAAAGTGGGGAGATTGCCAGAATATATCAGAGCTGTACCGTGCAAAAATAGGTTTTATCACAGAAGTATGATGGTCATCATAATGTATATTTTTATTTGACTTTTTTACTGCAGTCTAACATTGACATAAAAATATTTCTTTTAGAATGTGAAACACAGAAAGTATGCAAGGTGGAAGGCAACATATATTCACAATTGTTTAAAGAATGGAGAGACTCCTCAAGCAGGACCTGTTGGGATTGAAGAAGATAATGGTATGTATTTATCTAAGTAAAATGATTTAGTAGAATCATAATTGCTCAATATATTATTATTCAGAGTTTTTAGAAGGAGTGATACAATTTTGTTTCCTTCATCAGGTCCGAAATCAGGTGTAAAATTATAAACTTAGGGACAAGTGAAAAATTAAGGCCAAACTGTTCTAATATCTGTCTGTGTCAACTGCTCTAATATCTGTCTCTGGCCTCTAATCAGATTTCTTTCCTACGTGGGACAGGCAATCCTTTTTTAATCTATAAAATGTTTCCAAACCACAAAGAACACTGAATTTATTTTGTATATACCTGAGGTGGGTTTTTTGGGGAGAGAGGGGCAGGTAATACTTTCACATGGTTAAAAATTTATACAGTATATAAGAAATATGAAGTGAAATTCTCCTTTCCACCATACCCTTTATCTTCCCAGATTCTACTGAAACCCAAATAAGTAAATAATGTTTTTAGTGTTTTGTGTATTTTTACAGAGATTATTTTTTATTAATTACTAGTAAATAGGAATATATACTCTCACTTTTTTCACACAATTGGTAATACACACACTATTCTACATCTGGTTGGTTGGTTTATTTATTCATTCATTTGGAGGACTATTTAGAATTTTATAATGCCACTCAGTAAAAAAGCAACACTACAGTTCTACCTATAAATACTATGTGTAAACTATTTTTGCAGCTCTTCTCCTAGAGAAGCAAGCTTTTATGCATCATTTCAAGTGAATTTTTTGCTATCTGTTCCTGAAGGACACTTCATGATATATCCTTGTTTAATCTTGAGGTAGCCTTTTTCACATAGAATGCTTCTTGCAGTCATATAATAAATGCCTTGCATTCATATAATGCCTTAAAGCTTGCAGATCATTTTCATGTATCTCATACCCTCAAAAATCTCCAAGAGATAGTTGGTGTTATTTCTGTTTTACAGAAGAGGAAATTGAGGTTCTGGGTTTTGGCCTGCCTAATGTCATGGAACCACAGAGAAGGAGAACCAGAAGTTGAATTATTACTCAAAGTCCTTTGTTCTTTTTACTAACACTATAGCATGAATACTGTAATATTAAGTTGTTATTAAGTGTTTAAAGTTAACTATTCTAAGACATGGTTAAGTTTTGGAGTTATTTACAGCATGGCGGTGAAATTGGATTTTTTCAAGTGTATTGCTACAACCTTATTTCTCACTTTTTCATTTAATATTTTGGAATGTTTTACATACTTCCTTCGCTGCTTTAATACTGACCACAGTCAGGCATGTTTTATGTTAGTTCTACTGTTTACAAAACCATTAGTCACTTCCAGTTTTCCAAAAGAAAAGATCCAAGATCCTTAGCCTACCAAGCAAGACTCACCATGATCTGGCACTGACCAGTTTTATTTCCTACTCCTGTCTCCTGTTGTCTTTGTCCACTAGGGCTGCCATAGCAAAATACCATAGACGGGGTGGCTTAAACAAAAGGCATTTATTTTCTCACAGTTCTGGAGGCTGGAAAATCCAAGATCAAGGTCCAGCAGAGTTTGGTTTCTGGTGAAAATCTACTTCCTGGCTTTCAGAGGACCACCTTCCTTCTGTTCTCATATGGTGGAGTGTCAAGGAGAGGGGGCAAAGGAGGGGGAGAGGCGCAGATCATTCCTGTTGGATTAGGGCTCCTCCCTTATGACCTCACTTAACCTGTAGTTACCTCTAAAAACCCTGTCTCCATATACCGTCACATTGGGGGTTACGGCTTCATCATACGAATTTTGGGGGGACAGTTCAGTCCATAACACCTATATAAACCCTTTATTACATCCATAGAAGTTAACGGCAAGAAAGTACCTTTGTCTCTTTCTTTAATTAAAACCATTTCTCCCTCCTAAAATGTTCATCTTTCTTTACCTGTCTGAATCCTGCCTTTCTGTAAAAGTCTTCCTTCATGTGAATTTCTGCAGAGCTATTTTATGTATGTATTTATAGTTTCTTATAAAATATATATTTAATAAAGTGAGTATTTTCATAATTTATGATAATATTTATAATTTATAGAGCACATGCTAGGTGTTAGGCACTGTGATAGACATTTTACATATATTATCTAATTTAGTCCCCATATAATTCTGTTGGTAGCTGGGCATCCCTATTCAAGCTCTAATGACTAGTTAATGGAACCTAGGATTTGAACCCAAATCTTTATCATTCTAACGTCTATGCTCTTATTCTACATTTAAGTGGATGCATTTTTTCCTCAACCAGATAACAAGACTTAATACGTATATATTTTCCCCATTGAGCCTTCCAGGAAAATGTCCCAATCAACCAATCAACTTAACATAAATCTAGTCTTCCCTTGAGAACATAGTACCAACATTATGAGAAACACTTCTGTGCTTTAGCCATGGTATAGAGCCCCAAATTTGTAATGACCTCCCGTTTCCTAGGACATACCCTTGTGCTTGCATTTTTTAAATCTTATACATTTTTTTCATTCATTTTTTAAGAAACTTTTTTTTTCTTTTTTAAAGTCATTTTGTTGACGTCACCTGGGTACTAGGGTTGGATAAGACATGGTCCTGTACTGTAAGAGCTTACATTCTCATGGGGAGCTATAGGTTAATAAGTAGTTATAGTACATGTTGGTAAGAAGTGGTGCCTGAGCTGAGTCTTAAAAGATAAATTGAACTAATTAAGTCAGGTAAAGAAAAAAGGGAGGGATGCTACAACTGAAGAGAATAGCATCTTCAAAGGCAGGGAGGCGGATTGAGAACTGGCCAACTGTAAGAACTGAAAGAAAGGAAAAAAAAGAAGAAAAATGTTTTTGAGAGTGAATTGGAGAAAGATAATTCTGCAGGTTGCAATGTGAATCCAGGAGCAGTAGTCCAAATTATAAATAATGAAAATCTGGATAAGTTATTGGCCGGGGGGGGAATAAAGAGAAGGAAGTATAGTTAAGGAAGTGTAATCAATAGGATCAAGGAACAGTTTAATATGAGACAAGAGGGAGAAAACAGAAAATGATTCCTGTTTTGGGCTTTTGTGCTCAGAGGCATGGTGATTCCATTCAAAGAAATGGCTAATACAAGATGAGCAGGTTGGTGGGAAAAGTCAAGGGAAGGCATTGAGATGCTAATGTGATTACTACTTGAAGAAGTTCAATAGCGATTAGATATTCTACCCAAGATTTCAGAAGAAAGGTCAAGGCTGAAAGTAGAATTTTGGAGTTGTCAGTTTGAAAGGAAGAAGTGAAGCCAAAGTAAAATGCTGGATCACCCAGGGGGAATGGATTGCTTAAGAATTAAAACCAAAGGTGGAACCAACCTTTTTTCACCTTTAGTAATCATATTAAATTGGAGTCTGAAGCAGAGACACTTCTGTTATCTTATTACATATAAGGTACATACACATATGTGTAGTAAATGTAAAAATACATGTAATATTCATAATTACTCTCAAACATTTGATTTGAAAGATACTTCACTGCTTATATATGCTTATGTATGAAAATACACCATGAAAAAAATCTTTGTTTTTTTAAACATATCATTTTACTTTTCAGTAGTATTTCTGAGGTATCATTCTAGATACACTGAAATACCAATAAATGATCAATTTTGTTTTTCAGGCACTCTTTCAGCATCAGTGACTTTCTCTAATCTGAAACTTTTTAACCTTTTTCTCTTGAAAGTGTTGATTATTATCTTGATCTCTTTTGTTCTGAAATGGTTGTTTTAAGCCCTCTATAATACTATAGATTATTAAATCTATGTAATTTTTATTTTGCTTTCCCAAAATTGGCTTAAATTGAGCTTGTAATTTTTATTCATTATTTTCATTCAGTTTTTATAGAGCTTCTGGGTAGTAGAAAATTGTTAGCTATAGAATACTAATAATCCTTTTAGATATAAAGGAGAATATTTTCATTGTATACTTTTCAACCTGTTAATTTAAAAAATACCCTGGTGTCATTAGGTGTTAATGTCATAACATCTAACAGTGTCTGCTCAGAAATGGCTTACGGCTCTAAAAGAGGATGTTATTAAATCTGAATATGTATGCAAAAACTCTTCTTTAAAACTGATTTTTCTTTTTCTCAATGTAGCATTATATTCTCTTGTGTTTTTAAATTTTATAAGATATTCTAGGTGTAAAAGGTATTATGTTTAATAAAAGTCTAATTTTCTGTCATTCTGGAATTTAATTCTAGTAAAGCTAGTAAAAAATAATAGATACTATACGTTAGTTAATTTAGAGTAAGAAAAAAAAGTATACCTAATTTTTGAAAACAGTACTATGTCACCGTATTGTCAGAAAATACTTAAGGAAGCCATATGATTGGTACAAAAAAGTGTTCTAGAAAAAATTTAGGCTCAACTGAAGGAATATCTGTTAACATTCAAACTCTAAGTTTCCATATCCACTTGGATATGGAACAACAAAGTGGCTCTCTTATTACTCCTTTCTACATAGACAGCTCAATGTGAAATTTTATTCCTTTGTTTTTGTTGATTAATTTGTTGAACAACACACAGCTAATCATTTAATAGCTAGTAAACAATAAATATTGAGTAAAAGGCAGCTGTCAGAAAGTAGAGTTCTTATGGAGAGCATAAATGTGACATGTTTTGCCAAAAATGTCCTCCATTTTTCATAAATTTAAAGAATGGGTTTAAAGAAAATTTATTTTTAAGAAAAATACAATATATGCAAAGATTTAACAGAGTTGGAAAGTATTAATTTAAAGAAATGTTGATCATACTGCCAGGCACAACTAAGTGTTTTAAGAAAAGGAAAAAAATTAAAACAATTATTTTAAGAGAAGCTGCTTATCAGTTGCATTAAATAGAATTACATTCAAATGTCTGTCATGTCCGTATAGCAAAATAAGAATATTTGGCATTTCTATTTCAAAATACAGATCTTCCTCAACTTACAATGGGGTTATATTCTGATAACCCATCATAAACTGGAAATATAATTTGAAAATACATTTAATACACCTACCCTACTGAACATCACAGCTTAGCCCAGCCTACCTTAAAAGTGCTCAGAACACTTACAGTAGCCCACAGTTGGGCAAAGTCATCTAACACAAAGCCTATTTTATAATAAAGTGTTGAATATCTCATGTAATTTACTGAATAGTGTACTGAAAGTGAAAAATAAAATGGTTGTAAGTGTATCGGTTTTTTACCCTTGTGGTTGCGTGGCTGACTGGGAGCTGTGGCTGCAGCTGCCCAGCATCACGGAGAGTACTATACTGCATATCGCTAGCCTGGGAAAAGATCAAAATTCAAAGTATGGTTTCTACTGAGTTCCTATCACTTTTGCACCATCGTACAAAAACCCCATGAATCAGGGACTGTGTGGACCTCATTTAACATTGCATGTATATTATATAATAGATGTTGAGGAAAATGAAGATGCTGGAACAGCCTCTCTGCCCAGTCAGCCACCTCAGCCGTCATCTTCAACGTATGACCCAAGCAACATGCCATCAAGCAGCTATACTGGAATACAGATTCCTCCCGGTGCCCACGCTCCAGCTAATACCCCAGCAGAAGTGCCTCATAGCACAGGTAGGAAATTGAAGCTTAACAAATTCGAACTCTCCTTTCATAAATAACAACTGCGCTTCTCATATTTGTGCCTCATAATGATGGTCCTAAAGCATGATAAGATCTTTAAGTTCCACTTGAACCCACCAAAAAATTACATCCTTTTCGTTGAAGTTTTAATATTAGTTGTATTTTAATTTTTTAAGAAATGACAAAATATATTTATGTGCAATTGGTTACTATTGACCTTATGTTTTATTAATAAGTAAAGTTCCTGTGCTTTTCGTGTGTGTGGCTGTTTTCTTTTTCTTCCCCTCCCTTTCTTTCCCCTTCACTGTTCAAGAATAGCACTGAGGTGAGTGGGGCTTATTATAGGATGTGTCTGTCAGGTTCCCACTGTGATCGCAAGATTCATTTTTCTTGACTTATTCCCTTAGGACCCTGCCTCCTCCCTCAACATGGGTATTATTGATGAAGGAGCAAGCTTTGAGCACAGAATCTCAATAGCCGTGGATTCACAGACAAGTGAAAGGAGGGGGTTTGGGGTTTGGTGGTTTGGTTTTTTAATATTACAAACGTGTCTAAAAATAAACCACAGAAGTGATACCTGCTATCTTTGAATAAATTAGTACTATATGTCTGTGTTTTCATAGAAAAAAGATCTGACAAAACTAGTCTCCAGGAATAAGTCAATGTCATAATATAAACTTTTGAAAGTTGCAAATACTCTTGTTTACTTGTATTGTTGACAGAGTATAACCCTTACTTCCAAATAGAGGGGCATTTAAAACCATAGTTTAAATAAATCTTAAATTTAATTAATTTTTTTTCCAAAAATTGTTTTTAAACTTTTATCTCAGCATAAGGGTAATCTATGGTAGTAACCTATATATTTCAAAATATTTAATTAATAGAATAAAAGTTGCCTTTGTGCCTTGATTTCTACTATTGTGGTTATTCACCATTACTTCATTGACTTTCAAATTTTCAGCCTCAGTTTACCCAAACCATTTAGGTTATTTTGCATGAGTTGAACAACATTTAAGAGTTTTCTGTTTTGACCCTTGTAGCAGCAATTATGATTAGTTTCTTTCCTCCTATTTTAAAGCTTTCAACTTCATATCATCTACAAATAATGCAAACATTTTTGTAAGCATATTGATGAACATGATAATTTTAACACTGATCTCTTTAGTATCATCATTCTGTATATTTTACCCTGCGTGACTTTTCATTGCTTTAAGGTCTGTGTGATAGAATTAATAAACCAATTCCCATTAGTTTTGTAAGTAAAATTTCATGGAACACTGTTTTAAATATTTTATTATCTTTTGGGAATATTCAGTATTTCCAGGGTAGAATGAAGTAAGCAAAACCAGCTACATATTTAGATGTATTTGCCTTTGATAAATACTGCTCAAGTTATACTATTGGTAGTAAGTTTAAAAACTGACCAAGACCCTCCAACACAAGCATCTTTACAGAAGCGTGAAGTGAGAATAAAATACACTTGGGAGTCACATAGTATTAGTAATTAGTTTCTACTCCTTGCTAAACCACAAACTCAACTGTACTCAGTTCCCGACTGAGGTTATTCTCTCTTTGAAAATGAAATTAATCATACTTCTCATAGTTGTTTCAATTATTAAAGGGGAAGAAGTATGAAAGTTGACTACTATGCCTAACACAAAATCAGTGTTCAGCAAATTAGCTTCCTTTTCCTTTTTTTTTTCCTTTTTCTTTTCCCATATATTTTATTACAGAATTTTTTTTTTTTAAGATGTTGGGGGTAGGAGTTTATTTATTTATTTTGGGTTGTGTTGGGTCTTCGTTTCTGTGTGAGGGCTTTCTCTAGTTGCGGCAAGTGGGGGCCACTCTTCATCGCGGTGCACGGGCCTCTCACTATCACAGCCTCTCTTGTTGCGGAGCACAGGCTCCAGATGCGCAGGCTCAGTAGTTGTGGCTCACGGGCCTAGTTGCTCCGTGGCATGTGGGATCCTCCCAGACCAGGGCTCGAACCCGTGTCCCCTGCATTTGCAGGCAGATTCTCAACCAGTGTGCCACCAGGGAAGCCCATATTACAGAATATTGAGTAGAGTTTCCTTTGCTATACAGTAGGTCCTTGTTGGTTATCTTTTTTTTTTTTGACATCTTTATTGGAGTATAATTGCTTTACAGTGTTGTGTTAGTTTCTGCTTTATAATAAAGTGAATCAGCTATATGTATATATATATACATCCCCATATCCCCTCCCTCTTGTGTCTCCCTCACACCCTCCCTATCCCACCCCTCTAGGTGGTCACAAAGCACCAAGCTGATCTCCCTGTGATATGCGGCTGCTTCCCACTAGCTATCTATTTTACATTTGGTAGCGTATATATGTCAGTGCTGCTCTCTCACTTCGTCCCAGCTTACCCTTCCCCCTCCCTGTGTCCTCAGGTTCGTTCTCTACGTCCACATCTTTATTACTTTCGTGCCCCTAGGTTCATCAGAACCATTATTTTTTTCTTAGATTCCGTATATATGTATTAACATACAGTATTTGTTTTTCTCTTTCTCACTTCACTCTGTATGACAGACTCAGTGTCCATCCACCTCACTACAAATAACTCAATTTCGTTTCTTTTTATGGCTGAGTAATAGCCCATTGTATGTATGTGCCACGTTTTCTTTATCCATTCATCTGTCGATGGACACTTAGGTTGCTTCCATGTCCTGGCTATAGTAAATAGTGCTGCAGTGAACATTGTGGTACATGACTCATTTTGAATTATCGTTTTCTCGGGGTATGTACCCAGAAGTGGGATTGCTGGGTCGTATGGTAGTTCTATTTTTAGTTTTTTAAGGAACCTCCATACCGTTCTCCATAGTGGCTTTATCAATTTACATTCCCACCAACAGTGCAAGAGGGTTCCTTTTTCTCCACACCTCTTCAGCATTTATTGTTTGTAGAATTTTTGATGATGGCCATTCTGACTGGTGTGAGGTGATACCTCATTGTAGTTTTGATTTGCATTACTCTAATGATAGTGATGTTCAGCATTCTTTCATGTGTTTGTTGGCAATCTGTATATCTTCTTTGGATAAATGTCTCTTTAGGTCTTCTGCCCATTTTTGGATCGGGTTGATTGTTTTTTCGATATTGAGCTGCATGAGCTGTGTGTATATTTTGGAGATTAATCCTTTGTCATTTGCTTTGTGTGCAAATATTTCTCCCATTGTGAGGGTTGTCTTTGTCTTGTTTATGGTTTCCTTTGCTGTACAAAAGCTTTTAAATTTCATTAGGTCCCATTTGTTTAGTTTTGTTTTTATTTCCATTTTTGCATCTATGTTCATCAGTGATGTTGGTCTGTAATTTATTTTGTGACATCTTTGTCTGGTTTTGGTATCAGGGTGATGGTGGCCTCATAGAATGAGTTTGGGAGCGTTCATCTCTCTGCTGTATTTTGGAAGAGTTTGAGAAGCATAGGTGTTAGCCCTTCTCTAAATGTTTGATAGAATTCGCCTGTGAAGCCATCTGGTCCTGGGCTTTTGTTGGTTGGAAGATTTTTCATCACAGTTTCAATTTCAGTGCTTGTGATTGGTCTGTTTATATTTTCTATCTCTTCCTGGTTCAGTCTTGGAAGGTTGTGCTTTTCTAAGAATTTGTCTATTTCTTCCAGGTTGTCCATTTTATTGGCATATAATTGCTTGTAGTATTCTCTCATGATCCTCTGTATTTCTGCAGTGTCAGTTGTTACTTCTCCTTTTTCATTTCTAATTCTATTGATTTGAGGCTTCTCGCTTTTTTTCTTGATTAGTCTGGCTAATGTTTTATCAATTTTGTTTATCTTCTCAAAGAACCAGCGTTTTAGTTTTATTGATCTTTGCTATCGTTTTCTTCTTTTCTTTTTTATTTATTTCTGATCTGATCTTTATGATTTCTTTCCTTCTGCTAACTTTGGGGTTTTTTTTGTCCTTCTTTCTCTAATTGCTTTAGTTGTAAGGTTAGGTTGTTTATTTGAGATTTTTCTTGTTTTGAGGTAGGATTGTATTTCTGTTGACTTCTCTCCGAGAACTGCTTTTGCTGCATCCCATAGGTTTTGGGTGGTTGTGTTTTCTTTGTCATTCATTTCTAGGTATTTTTTCGTTTCCTCTTTGATTTCTTCAGTGATCTCTTCGTTATTGAGTAGTGTATTGTTTAGCCTCCATGTGTTTGTATTTTTTACAGATTTTTTCCTGTAATTGCTATCTAGTCTTATAGGGTTGTGGTCGGAAAAGATACCTGATATGATTTCAGTTTTCTTATATTTACCAAGGCTTGATTTGTGACCCAAGATATGGTCTATTCTGGAGAATGTTGCATGAGCACTTGAGAAGAAAGTGTATTCTGTTGCTTTTGGATGGGAATGTCCTATAAATGTCAATTAAGTCCATCTTGTTTAATGTGTCATTTAAAGCTTGTGTTTCCTTATTTTCATTTTGGATGATCTGTCCATTGGTGAAAGTGGTGTGTTAAAGTCCCCTACTATTATTGTGTTCCTGTCGATTTCCCCTTTTATGGCTGTTAGCATTTGCCTTATGTATTGAGGTGCTCCTATGTTGGATGCATAAATATTTACCATTGTTATATCTTCTTCTTGGATTGATCCCTTGATCGTTATGTACTGTCCTTCTTTGTCTCTTGTAATAGTGTTTATTTTAAAGTCTATTTTGTGTGATATGAGAATTGCTACTCCAGCTTTCTTTTGATTTCCATTTGCATGGAATATCTTTTTCCATCCCCTCACTTTCTGTCTGTATGTTCCCTAGGTCTGTAATGGGTCTCTTGTAGACAGCATATATATGGGTCTTGTTTTTGTATCCATTGAGCCAGTCTGTGTCTTTTGGTTGGAGCATTTAATCCATTTCAATTTAAGGTAATTATCGATATGTATGTTCCTATTACCATTTTCTTAATTTGGGGGGGTTTGTTATTATAGGTCTTTTCCTTCTCTTGTGTTTCCTGCCTAGAGAAGTTCCTTTAGCATTTGTTGTAAAGCTGGTTTGGTGGTGCTGAATTCTCTTAGCTTTTGCTTGCTGTAAAGGTTTTAATTTCTCCATCGAATCTGAATGAGATCCTTGCTGGGTAGAGTAATCTTGGTTGTAGGTTTATCCCTTTCTTCACTCTAAATATGTCCTGCCACTCCCTTCTGGCTTGCAGAGTTTCTCCTGAAAGATCAGCTGTTAACTTTATGGGGATTCCCTTGTATGTTATTTGTTGCTTTTCTCTTGCTGCTTTTAATATTTTTTATTTGTATTTAATTTTTGATAGTTTGAGTAATATGTGTCTGGCATGTTTCTCTTGGGGTTTATCATATATGGCACTCTCTGCGTTTCCTGGATTTGATTGACTATCTCCTTTCCCATGTTAGGGAAGTTTTCAACTATAATCTCTTCAAATATTTTCTCAGACCATTTCTTTTTTCTTCTTCTTCTGGGACCCCTGTCATTCGAATGTTGGTGCATTTAATGCCCTCCCAGAGGTCTCTGAGACTGTCCTCAATTCTCTTCATTCTTTTTTCTTTATTCTGCTCCCTGGCAGTTATTCCACCATTTTATCTTCCAGCTCACTTATCGGTTCTTCTGCTTCAGTTATTCTGCTATTCATTCGTTCTAGAGTATTTTCAGTTTCAGTTATTGTGTTGTTCATCACTGTCTGTTTGCTCTTTAGTTCTTCTAGATCTTTGTTAAATGTTTCTTGTATTTTCTCCATTCTGTTTCCCGGATTTTGGGTCATGTTTACTATGATTACTCTGAATTCTTTTTCGGGTAGGTTGCCTAATCATCTTCATTTATTTGGTCTTGTAGGTTTTTACCTTGCTTCTTCATCTGTAACATTTTTTTTTGTCATTTCCATTAAAAAAAATTTTTTTTGATGGGTGGGGCTTTATTCCTGTCTTACTGGTTGTTTGGCCTGAGGCGTCCAGCACTGGAGTTTGCAGGCAGTTGGATAGAGCTGGGTCTTGGTGTTCAGAGGAGGACCTCTGGGAGGCCTTACTCTGATGAATATTTCTTGGGATCTGAGGTTCTCTGTTAGTCCAGTGGGTTGGACTTGGAGCCCCCACCACAGGAGCTGGGGCCTGACCTCCAGCCTGGGAGTGAAGATCCGGCAAGCTGCATGGCACAGCAAAGAAAAAAAAAAAAGGGAGGTCAGGGGAACAAGCCAAAGAGAGAGAACAATAACAAACTATAAAGAATAAAATAAATTTAGAAAAATAAAAGCTTTATTAGGAAAAATAGAAATGTAAATGAATCAACAACAGTGAATCCACAAGATGAAACAGAACCCCAATCTAAACGAGGAGAAAAAAAAAAGCCTTTGTATGGGGCAGAATTTAGGCGGGGGTGGAACTTAGGCAGGGGCGGGGTTTAGGGCAGGGCAGGGCCTAGGCGGGTGGGGGGGTGAAGTTTGAGCGTGAGGCGGGGCCTAGGCTCAGGACCCAGCTGGAAAAGGCCCTGGGGACGGGGCTTCTGCTTAGGACGTGAAGGGAAGGCGAGAGGCAGCATGTACAAAGGAGGGCCTCTGGAGTGTGGAGTTCCGGAGTTTGGAGGTAGGGCCTGGGTGAGCGTGTGGGAGTGGGGCTTGGGCTCTGCACGGCAGGAGGTTGGCTCCGCGGGCAGAGGATTAGGCCCAAGAGCCCAGCAGGCTCCCCTGTAGCTAAGTGGACAGGGAAAGCTCTGGCCCCGTTCCCTTCTGTTCCTCTGAGTACCCCCCCGCCATTCCCCCCCAGGGTCTCCCCCATCCCCACGGGACCCCTAACCGTGTGTGGGTCACTGGGTTTAGGAACTCCTCCCTTCCCCCAGCCACCCCTCAGGGGTGCTGGTTCCAGAGGTCCAGCCTTTACTTTTGCTCCCCCTTCCCTCCCTCCCGCTCTGTCAGGACCCGCATGGCTGGAGGGGGCCTTGGTGGGCAGAGGATCAGGCCCAGGATCTCAGCAGGTTCCTGGGGGCCCAAGTGGGCAGGATAAACCTGGCCACGCTCCCTTTTGATCCTCTGCCCTCCCAGTGGTTCCCCAGTTTCTCCCTTCTGGCGTGGGATCCCTTCCCCTCCCCCAGCCCCCCCCAGGGGCGCCAGTCCCTCCCACCTCCACTTCTCCTCCCCCTTCACTACCCCCCCACGCCCCACGTCCTACCCGGTCACTGGGGGTTCCTGCCGTCCCCTTAGGTGTCCGTGGTCCTCCACAGGTGCCTGGTACGTGCCTTAGTTGTGCTTCCTTTTTTTTAATGTTCCTTCCTATTTCTGTGCCAAAGAAAGGGTATTTAATAGGAAGTTAATGAACACTTAAAATCATTTTGTGAATCAAGAAAAGTGTCACTGTTGGGGTAGGACATTGACCTTACAAAAAGATTGCCTAAGGGCTATTGCTCAGACAGTGTATCTTAGGGCAGAGTTGTGGTATAGGCCCATATACATATATTTTATATGTAGGCATACTGTGTGTATATATGAGAGGGAAAATATGCTTGTAGTAGGAGGGTTGTAATAGGTTGAACCAAACAAAGTGTCTTTTTGTACAACAAAAGTGATAAAATATTAGTAGTTTCATATGTTCAAGCTAATAGACTCCTGCTCAGAATATCCACACATGAAGATAGATATCAGGAGGTAGTCTATTTCTGTTAGGAAGTTTTCTGGCATGAACAGTTCATTTTGATCCATTTAAATCTGGCATGAGCCTTATTTTTTTTTTTTTCACTCTCTTATGTTCTTCAGAGTGGGACATAAAACTAAAAACCTTGGAACTGCTTTAGGGCATCAGGTGTACTTTCTTATAGACTTAGCATTTAAATAATTATCATAGCTATTTCATAAACTTATTCTAACAGAGCTATATTAGATATTGCTATCCCTACTTTACAAACTAAAGAAATTAAGCAGTTATCCAAAAAAAATACACATAAAAACATACCTAATTAGTAACAGTACTAGAATTTGAATCCAAGTCTTTTGGATTTCATGTTTTTGGCACCTCCCTTCTGTTTCCCTTCCACGGAACTAAAGTTCTATCAAATCAAAACCTACATTTCTCATAATATTTTTCCTCTTAAGGTTGGCTTGAGATATGGGAATCTCCTCTTTGCTGGCAGATTTTTTTTTCTATTATATTTAAAACAGTAAAAAAAAAATAGTTCATAGTTGCCTAATAGAAAGTGAAATAACATTTTTAGTTTATAAATATAGCAGATGTTTCCCCTTTTACTCGCTTTAAGAATGATTTACTTTCTCTCATATAAAGGTCCAGGATGCACTTTTATCAAAGGGAAATCCTTAAGATAGCTGAAAAGAATAGTATGTACTAATATACAGTTTTTAGTTCTTCCACAGAAAAGCAGAGGGTGCAAGGAGGGCGGGGATAGTGATTGTTTGAACAGCCAAGTGTTTACCTCTTTGTGGTTTTACCACTGTGTAATATCAGATAGAGGCAACACAGCCTATGGTTTTTTCTTTCTCTTGAAACATGCTTTTCACAGTCTGTAAATATTGAAGATGTCAGTGATAAATCTAAATAGATTAAAAGAGTTATTTTAGAATTAATGCTAGCCTTTTAATTATAAATGCAGCTCACCTCATAAGTAAATCCAAAGCTTAGCTCTTTTATTGTTGTTCTTTTAAGTGACAGAAGTACTGCATTTGAATTCTGCTGTACAGCTTTCAAAGTGGTTAATATTCTGGCCTAACCATTTCTATCAGTGCTATTTTCCATGACTATTCTGAGGTTTATTTAACCCAATCTTCTTACATTTGCTTACAGTGTTCCTCATAGTTAGCATGTCTTTCTCTTTCTCTGCCTCTTCAAATGCCACTGACCTTCAGGGTTCTGTTTAATTAATACTTTTTACAACATCTTCTAGAGTTTTCTAACTAACACCCATTTCTCCCTTTTCAGAATCCCCACACCACATAGTCAGGAGAACAATTTAGTACTTAAATAGAAATCATATAGCATTTAATTCTTGAATATATATTAATCTCATCAAATAGCCTGTGTAACAACCATCCGCTAAAAAATTAACCAGAAGTTACTTGTTAACATTTCTTTTTGTTAAGTAATAGAAAGAAAGAAATTTCTAACACAGTTCTGCTTTCCCCCAGGAATGTTTTTATGGTGACATCATTCCAACATACTGTAGTCCAGGGGGCTGCAATCCATTCAATAATTGACAATTGAAATCTTTCCAAATCAAGAAAGAAGGAGAATTAACTAGATTTGGGCATTTCAAAAAATAAATAACATAAACTAAAAACCATTTTTACTGATTTAACAGATATTTATGCACTTAGTTGAACCTGTATGCTAGGCCCCCGTGGGAACATGTCATGATGGCTGCCAAGAACACAGGCCTTGGTCCCTGGGCGTGGAAACAAATGAGAAGCAGCATCTTCTGACTGCTGCATGAGGCGTGTTGAGCAGCCTGTGCTGTCTGTTCAAGTCTTGGTTGAATGACTGTGACCAGAGTTCTTAATAAAATGCAGATTACCTGTGTTTTTCTTTTAATATTGCTCAAGTAAAATTTTACTACATAAGTAAATTATTTCTCTGTAAATTCTGTTTTGTTCTTGTTAAATAATATTACCTACTTAATTAATCATCTGGAGATGTACAAATAAGCATTTAAAAATTAATGCAGGAGGCTGACCAAAGAAAGTATGCCTTCTCCATAGAGAAAAGGGTTTGTTAGGAGAATTTTAATTTAGGCAGAAGCACAAATTACTTAGTAAGGAATGGCACTGATACCCAGATTGTGAGATGGTTGTCAACTTATCCTCTTTTCTAAAGATCTGTGTGAAGAATATATATAGTCACCTACCTGTGTTTTTATGCTCAGCTGCTTCAAATCACTGGACTTCACCAGGTAGTCTCAAGAGCCCTCTCAAATCTTGCATTCTAACTTTAAAAAATATATGTTATGTAAATTATGTGCCTTTGAAAGTTCAAGTTTTATGGGGAGAATTATGTCATATGTTTACAGTTTAATATAGTTTGTTAGTATTTATCAAAATCAAGCAAAAGATAGACATTGAATTGGTCAGTTTAAATTTGTATGTCTCCTGACTTTGCAGTTATACTTCGGTAATTTTTTCCTGTAAATATATTCATGCATATATATGTATACAGTGTATAAAAATATTCATGTAGTATTAGCTTTAGCAACAAAAGTTTGGAAACAACGTAAATGTTCGTCAGTAATGGATAGCATTATAAATTGTGGTTCATGCATGGAATGGAACACTATGTAGCCATTAAAAAGAACAAGGAGGATTAGGGACTTCCCTGGCGGTCCATGGCTTAAGACTTTGCCTTGCAGTGCAGGGGGTGCAGGTTCAATCCCTGGTCGGGGAGCTAAGATCCCACATGCCTCATGGCCAAAAAACCAAAGCATGAAACAGAAGCAGTGTTTTAACAAATTCAATAAAGATTTTAAAATGGTCCACATCAAAAAAAAAAGGTGGATTTAAATATATTTAACTGGAATTATTGCTAAGGCGTATTAAGTGAAAAATGCACAGAATCGTACAGTATGCAGACATATTACCACTGGCAAAACATACATACCAAATAATGCACTCTCCATAGAGAAATGAGTTTGTCCGGAGGGTTTTGATTTAGGCTAGAACACAAATTTCTTAGCAAAGTACATTTATTTCCTTGCACACACACACATGCCTGGACACACACGTTTGTATGTGCATAGAAGGGTATCCTAAAACTAGTGATAGCCCTCAAGTGACCTGGAATAGGAATGAGAGGCAGGCTTTTCACCGTTTTTTTTTCTCTGTCTCTCTCTTTTTTTTTTTTTTGTACTATTTAAAATTTGTACTTGACTTTTCATCCATACCCCTTTGTACTGTTAAAATTTTTGTTAGTTCAATTTTTAGTTTAAAAAGTAAGACTTTCATGACTTAATAGCACCAAGCCTGTAAAGTGAAACTAGTTTGTCCTAAGACAAACTTAAATGAGATAAAATAGTATATATTTAAACCATTTTTTTTCCTTTGGATAGGGATTGAGAAGATCCTTCACACTCAAGACTTCATAGCTGTAGAATATATTTCAGAGCTTCAGTCAACCTTTGTGAAACCATAGCTCTAGAACTCTCATTGGCTATGTATCCGTGACCCTGAAAACTTCACAATTTGTTTTCTCCCTCTCTTCTGTTCCCGTCTTCTTGTCCTAGTGTCTATCCTACTTTACCTTTACTACAGATTGCCTATTCAGATTTAACCTCTTAGCTTAGGGCAGAAGAATCCTCTTAGCTTAGGGCAGTCCGTTCATCAAGAGCAATCAACTTTTCCTGTTCATTTGCTTTCTTGTTAATTGAGTCACCTAAGTCTCTTTTGGGAAGTTTCAACAATTTATGTTAATTTTTTAGATGATTAATAATCTTCAACTCTAGTATATTACTTAGTATTAGTCAAGAATGCTAGTTATCCACTGAATATGACAGTCATGACAGGTTCTAATAGGAAGTCAAAACTAATTGCTTATTGGATATATAAAAATATTATCTTAAAAACATAAACTGGAAAACTGGAATATATAATTTATAATTTCATTCATAGTGATGAAATGGGACTCATCCCATAAGTTAAACTAAATCATAATTATATCCCACCTTATCCCCAAAATTAATTAATTATTTAAGAAATTAAAAGGTAGGAAGGGAGTCTGTTACTTCTACAGATATTAGGTAAGCTTTACTTGAGAAGCAACTTGAAGTATTAGACATGATAGAAAATGCAAAATACATAATAAGAAATGTGTGGCCAATACATGTGTGTAAACACTCAAAATGTATTTTTCTGCATATTTCCTATAGCAGCCTCCACCGTCAAATAAGTATATCAAATTTCAGTTCATTAAGGTTTCAAGAAAGTAATTAAGTGAAGTAATGAAATTCCTCCATGATCCTTTGAGCACTTTCCTAGAATGTAATTGAGAGGTGTAACACTTTTATACCCATTTATGGTTTTCTGATTTGCAGGTGTAGCAAGTAACACTATCCAGCCTACTCCACAGACTATTCCGGCCATTGATCCTGCACTTTTCAATACAGTTTCCCAGGGTAAGTCAGCTGTTTTATGAGATATAGTGTTTCTGCTGTTTGGGGGCGTTGTTTTGTACTTTTATCTTAGGAGTGCAGTGTATTTGAATGTCTAGGTAATTTGAAACACATTTCTTTGAATGCCTTTATTCACTAGATTCTCCAGTAAACCAAGATTGTTTCTTATTATCAAAAATACCTAAATCCAAAGGCATTCTCTCTCTTTTTTTTTTATCTTTTCAACTTCTTTTTTTTTTCCCCCACTTGGTTGTTCTGTTTGTTAAATTTGGTCATTCTTATTCAGAGTTTTCTTCATGTGTCTGCTGAGATTAGTCCTTTTATATTTAGAATGAAGATGTTGATTGATTATTTTCAGTAGATGTTATTGAATTTCCCCCGATACTATGTCTGCAGGTCTGTTTCTCACTTGATTTTTCTGTTCTCCCCTGTGAGTGGGAACAGGCCATTCAGCTTCCTCCTGCATCTCAGCCATGGATGAGGAGATCTTTTCTTGGAGAGGGATGGCAAAGGGTGTACCACACATACCTTGTCCGTCCTAGTTCTGTCCAGGAAGTTAATTCCACAATTTTAGAGAGACATTCTCTATCTTTTTTGCCTAGGGCCTCATGTGAGAGATGGGAAGCCATTAAGGCTGAGGGTGTACAGGTATGCAGAGGTTGATAGAGGGGGGAAGGATGTGAGACTAGTGCAGATAATTGTTTTAGACTGACTCAGTAAAGATTCCCCCAGTCCCACTCCTCGTACAGCTAGACCCTCTCTGAAGTTTCTCTGGATAGGCTCCCCAGTTGCCTCCTATATTACATGTTCTGAGTTGGGATTTTTTTTGACACTGTTTTATCTAACAGCATACCTTCACTTAATTTCTACTTTTCTAGAAGTTTCTTTAAATCTCTTGTCAATTATCCTTTCCAGTTTTTACACTCTTTTCTCTTCTCTGCTTTTCCTTCAGTTTTAGAATTTTATTTCCTTTTGTTTTACCTTATCATTTTAATATAGTTTCAGAAGGAAAAATAGTCAATTATGTATGCTTAGTCTACCATCTAGAACTAGAACCCTGGAATTCTTTACCCAACCAAACTGTCAGGTATGAAGACAAAATAAATATTATTAAATATGTAAGGATTCTGAAGTTTTGCCTACCATACACCATTTCTAAGGAAGTTATCAGAAGAAGTTACTCCATCAAGAAAAGAATGATAACCAAGAAAAGAAATATGAGATATAAGAAATGGTGAAATTAATCTTAGGTCACCTAAAGAAAAAGTCCACTGACAGCTTTTCCATAGGCTTGAAAAGCAATTGCTTTAAAATTAGAACAGAACATCAGAGCTCCCCTCCTTTAAGAAAAATCAAGCGGATTCTATGCAATACATAGAATAAGAAGCTGTAGAATGGGAAAGAAATGGATAAGAAGCTGTAGAATTCCTTTCCCAAGAAGAATGAAAATATCCAAGAAAACATTTTAAATCGTACAAGTAGTTTCAAGTAAGAAGCAAACTGAAATATGCCATGATTTTGAGCAATAATAGAATTATGAAATATAAGAAAAGGGATTTTGTTTGACTTGGACACAAAGAACATTCTCCTTGCAATGGCATAGGCTTATCACAAACAGAATACTTTATTCAGGGCAGAATATAAATCATCACTGACAAGTGAAGGTAGAGAGATATTTCTGGAAGTTGAAAGGTGGAATAAAAGAAAGCTGTTATTAGGATGAGTGTCCAGAAGTGAAATGTTGTGATTTTTTTCTAGAGTTGATGGAATGAGAAATAGAAGACAAAAGTAAGCAACTAAGCAGTTTAAAAGCACTAATAAATTTAGAAGGAGACAGGGCAGGAGAGGATAGTGAGATAAATTCTTTACCTTTCATAGCAGAGTGTCAGTAGATAAAGCCTAAAAACTGATAAATCAAGAAATGGTGGTATAAGCTTATCAACTGGGGTTAGGGAAGTAACCTAGAGAAAACAAAAAATAGAAATAATTCAAAAGTGAAGTGGGCAGGGGCAAGGCAGATGACTTATTTAAGTGTATGAGTTATGTTAAGTTTATTCTACTTTTCCTGGTTTTATTAAAAGCAGATAAGTTATAAAACCTAAAATCAAGAGCTGCAATGGCCTTTGAATCCTGAAAGGCCTAGTTTAAGAGTATGTGTATGGGGCTTCCCTGGTGGCACAGTGGTTGAGAGTCCGCCTGCTGATGCAGGGGATACGGGTTTGTGCCCCAGTCCGGGAAGATCCCACATGCCACGGAGCGGCTAGGCCTGTGAGCCATGGCCGCTGAGCCTGCGCATCCAGAGCCTGTGCTCCGCAATGGGAGAGGCCACAGCAGTGAGAGCCTCGCGTACCGCAAAAAAAAAAAAAAAGAGTCTGTGTATGTTTCATGGGGGAACATAGTGCTAAGGTAAGAAGAGTAAAGAAACTATAATAAACTAGCAAATTACCCAAGAACATAGTGGAAAATGTCTGTTAGTAGACAGATAACCTGCCCAGTAAATACTATATTCCTCTGTTAAACTTGTTTTCCAGATTCCTCTCTACAGTCCCATGTACCTGTAAAAGCTCTCCCTAAAATATGATGTGAAAATATCAGAAGCAGACTAGAGAGAACAGTGAAACAGAATAAAGAATCCAGAAATCAGGCCACACAGTATGGGAATTAAAATAATGACAAAAGTGGCATTTGGAACAGTGTGGCAAGAAAAACAAAACATCAAAACTGATGTTAGAAAAAATATATATTAGATATTATCCCCTAATTCCTGTATCTCATTTGGTTGTATCTTAACAGGTTAGACTAATGAAAAGTAATGAATTGCATACAGCAAAAGATTTCCTCTCCCCATTATGTTGTTAAAATGCAACTAATAGACCAGGAGGAAATCAATACTTATAAAGAATTACTGTTCAGAGCATATATAAAGAGCTCCTGCAAATAAATAAATAAAACTTAACTCAATAGGGAAAAAAACCAGAGAAATAAACATAGGGAATTATTTGTATGCTGTTGGTGGGAATATAAATTGGTGAAGCCTTCTTCAGTAGCATTCTGTCACTGTCAGAATTGCAAATTTTTTTTGACTCAGCTATTCCACTTTTGGGAATCTATCTTAGAGAAATATTTAGACATGAGCACAAAATGTATTTACAAGGATATTTTATTTCAGCATCACTTGTATTAGTAGAAAACAATTTTAAATGTCTATTAATGAGAAATTATGGCCCATCTGTCCTATGGAATACTGTGCACATATTAAAAAAGGTTAAATACTTTTATAGTGAATTTGTGGCTCACTCTGAAGAGGAGAATGGAATTGGGAAGGTAGGTATTTGAAGTTCAGTATTTACTTTTTTAACTTGTATATACCTGATAGTATTAGAGTGCGAATAACAACTTACTTCTTAAAGGTTTTTTAAAAATTAAATAGAATATATGAAAAATATTTAGCATGGTTCGTGACATAGTAATATTCTGCCCCTAATCATTACTATTGCTGTTGCCATTATTAAGTGATGTGTCCTGGTGATGCCTGGATTTAAGGGATCAGTACTGTACTTTATATTTACCTCCAAGATTTACTTCAGGGAATCAGATGATTCCCATATGATTTTGCCTATGCTTTCCATTCAAGTCAGAGGATAATTGAGTACACTAGGATCAGATTATCCAAGGTCCTTCACATGAATTTCTAGGTAAGTAGGAAAAAATCTCTAAAGGCCCATTTCGGAAATATTTACAATTAAGTATTCCATCTTCTGTCAAGGTTAGATAAATCAACCTTGGAAACAGATGCTTCTAGCAACTGAGCATGCAGGGATTTCTCTTTATACCAAATAATGTTACCTTTGATCCAGTGCTGACCCAGGCTCTTTCCCCCGGAATAGAGAACTTAACTGATGGCTCTACCTCTCCTCTGCCCGGTTCTTGTCCTGCCCTATGAAGGGGAGAAGCAGCTCTGTGATAAAGACAGTCTTCTTGAAGGCATCTGGAACTTATAAGCACAGATTGCAAAAAAGAGATATTAAATTAGACAACTTCTCTAATTCTTTTTTTTTTTTTTAACGGTTGGATTAGCTGTATGTGATAGAAAAAAAAAACAGCTTTCATTTAGGTGCATTAAGTAATAGTTACTATTTTGAATATAAAATCAGATAAACTGAAATCGAACAGTTGTTCTCTTCCTGAAATGTGTTTTCCTTTGTTATGTCTTTTTTACTTTCTCTATTTAGTTTTTAAATGCTAATTTAAAAGAATCCTAACTAGGAAGCAGATTTTATTTTTATTTAATTTAAAATTTTAATTCATGTGTTTTATTATTAATGACTTATAGATAATATTTTTAAAGGAAAGAAAGCTTGAAATATTATAAAATAGCAAAAGTAAGTATTTGACATGGCTTTTTAAGTTATTTATATATTTATATATATATTATATATTTATGTAGAATATTTTTATATATTCTACATAAATATATATTTACTTATAAATATTTATATATTTAATTGGTAAAAATAAATCTTAACATCTATATAAATTTGTAAATTACATTTTGCATCTAAGTTGGTTCTTATCATCTAGTTATTACATTTTATAAGATAGTTACATAATTTGTCATACATGCTGTAAGCTATATATTATGTATCTGTAATTATAGTTTTCTAAGATATTCATTTTATAAATATTGAAATTGTTATACCATAAAAATTGCAATATTTGTGTTTTTAAATAGTTTTATCACTAGTAGATAAGTTTAGTTTATAAAAACTAAAATAGTAATGGAGTTCTTACTACTATACACATTTTTATCTTATTAATAAATAAGTGATATGCCAGCAAAACAGTGTTAAAGCTGATGCTGTAAAAAATAAAATTAGTCTGGAGCATTAGGGCTTTCCTCCAGCAAGTCCAGTAAATTCTGGATAGATGTCTTACATATTTAAACATTGCCTGGAGATAGAAGAATAGACTCTTAAAGCACAAAGTGAGTAGTATTAAGGTAAACTTAATTTTCATAGATGTCTCACTCACCTAGATAATATGTCTCACTCACCTAGATAATAGTATACATCTAGGTGACTAGAGCCTCTCAGTATACTTTGAAAAAACATTGATGAATCTTTCAGTAAAAAAAAATAAGTGTGCCTGACTAAATTGTCAAAAGAACTGCAGGACAGTTGTTTTTTAGGTTTAATGGGTAACAAATGCCAAGTCACTAAAATACTAAAAATAAAACTGTGGAGAAACTGTTTTTTGTTTTTTAAATATATAATTACATTTTACTAGTTTATTCATTTGTATTTCTTACGTTTAGGCAAGACCAGAATTCAGGGAAATTAAAATAAGTTCTGTTAAAATTGGAATGTGTAATCTCTGATTCACAACAGTAAGGACCAACTCTTAATATAAGCTTTAATAATATTAATTCAACAAATATTTGAAGGCTTTGTATGTGTAACACACTGGGCTAGTTACTATATGTAGATGTATAAGTGCATTATCTTAAAATCTGAAATTTAATTAATGTTTAATTCTATGTGAACTTCTATTCCTTTTAAAATGTGGGAAAGAATTTAAAGTACAGACAGCTTTTTTATATTCCTTTGTTGAAGTTATTCAGCACTTACACTGGGCTAGAAACTTTAGGATACATTGTTTCAGTATTCTTTTTTGAAAATTTTTAGAAAATAATAATTTGGATAAGAATTTAGTATCAGAGTACCTGGAATTGCTAAATACTTTGAAGTCCTTGCCTAGGGAATGTCAAAGTTTTCATTTAATGCTGTACTATCTGGCAAAATTAAAAGCAACTAAAAAAAGTAATTATATTTATAACTATAAGCTTATAAACAGGATCAAAATATATGTTCATTTAGAAACAGAATCGAAATTTATTATCTTTTCGTTATATTGTATGCCCCCAGCCTTCTGACCAGTTCTCCTTAGAGTCCTCATAAAAATTTCTGAAGAAAATTTTATTTATTTCCAAAGATAAGACACAAAGTCAGTTTTAATTTCACCTTTAGAAATATATATTCAAGTATATTCAAATCTTAGATTAAATGAAATGTTTTCAGTGTGTTTTTTTTACCCAAATTATTTAGTTGGGCTCATCCATATCAATCATAGTGTAACTAGAAAACTTGCTGGAAAAAATTTTGGACAAATAATTGGTAAGGGTTGTTTACATGTTTAAAAATTGTGTAGTGTAATGATATGTCTTAGTTAAACCTTAGAGTTTTGTATATGGACAGCACAAAAATGCAAACTATTTTCTTGCTTAAAAAAAATTAGATGACTTATGTAATTTTTTAACATAAAGTTTGTTATTTAATTTTTTTTGAGTTATATTTATATTCTAGTTCAAATGAGGGTTGAATGGTTTAGTCTGTGTGTATTTATTGTTCCATGAAGAGAGTCTCAGCAATTCTAACATACACACCAAAGCAATTTTCCTTGTTTTATACAGAATATAATTTTTTTTGCAGTTAATTTGCCAAAATATAAAGGCTTCCAGTTTATGACTTCTGGTAGGAAAATCTTGCTCATATAAGTTGTTATGTATTGACATCTGTATGGTTTATATTAGTAATTTAAAAATTTAAAAGCATAAAGAAACTATTCAAATACAACTGGGGATTGGGGAAAACAACCTTCAGTTTTTAATATAACCTTAAACATTTTCTGTAATCTTGAATATAAGCATTTACCTAGCCTAAAAGAACGCTTCCTATATTCTTTATAAATATCTTAATTATTCTGTATTTCTCTTAGGAGATATCCGACTAACACCAGAGGACTTTGCTAGAGCTCAGAAATACTGCAAATATGCTGGCAGCGCTTTGCAGTATGAAGATGTCAGCACTGCAGTGCAGAATCTACAGAAGGCCCTCAAGTTACTGACTACAGGCAGAGAATGAAGCCTTTGTACAACATCCATGCATTTTTGGCTTAAAGAACTAACAGTCCACTACTCTATCTTCAGCCTATCAGGAGCATATTTTAAGGAAGACTTCAGTTCCATTGACTATAACAATGGAATCTGTGTCTGTGTATCAGATTCCTGTTGAAGCATTCAGCAGCAGCCTCAGCCAGTTTTCATTGTCCATTTAGTGGATTCAGTAGTCTCTGGGTGTATAGGGCTGGTGTGGGCAAGGTCCTAAAAATGCCCATTTGAACCCTGCTCGTTCAAAAAATGAGAACACACTTCTATAAAATGTATTGGGAATTAGCTTTGTATCTTAATCTACGTAAATTAAGGAATTTTTTTAATCTATAATTTGGACAAACAGACCATATTACTTTGCTATAAAATTCTAAATTTAACTTTTAATAAAGATTGCCAGAATATTCTAGAAATGTTTTTGTTTTCCTCAGGACTTCTGAAACAGATACGAACATCCTAAACTGTTGAATCTGAAAGAGATTATGTTCAAATTTCAATTTATATTCATATTAAATATAGCTACATTAAAAGTTAAAATGTTCATGGAAGGAAATGTAATAAGGTAAAGAGGTAGAATCAGTTTTAGACGTAAGAGTAATGTTGGTTGCTTAACTGTTTTTCCTTATTCATTGACGCTTAAGGTGAATTGGTATTTGCTTCCTAGGCAGTTTGACTGCATGTGTTAGAGAATGAAAACAAGACATTTGTAATAATGCCTGGAAACTTGGTGCTTTGAGTTAAGGTTCTCCTCTGCTGCTATGGAATGGATTCCATAGAGTGAATAGTTATGAATGATGCAGAAGATTATAAAAACATAGACTCTCAGTTGTTAAGTTTATAAGTTACGTGGGAATTATGGACTTCCTATGTCACCTGCATTTGTGCTGTTTAAAAAATAAATACAAGGATTCTTTTAACTAATTCAGTTTATCGCAGAGCCAAATGTCTGTTTTGCATGCTAAAATTGTCACTTTTCTAAAGTCATTATTTTTAGTTATAAGAATATAAAGAGAGAGAAAGTTGGCAGATTTACCTGAAATTATCTGGTCCATTTCATTCATTCCACTAATATTGGGAATCTTTTAACATAGGGGTCAGCAAACTATGGTCCATGGGCTGGCCATTTGTGTAAATAACGTTTTATTGAAACCAAATAATAGCCATTTATTTATGGTTTGTGTTTGGTTGCTTTCCACGATGGCAGAATTGTATGGCCTGCAAGTCTAAGATATGTACTACTTGGCCCTTTAAGGAAAAGTTTGCTGACCCCTGTTCTGACAGTCTGTTTGAAAGAAAATGAATCATTATCTCATAATCTCTTATGTCTTTCTATTTTTCTTTGCATAAGTGTAATGTTATTTATATAGAGTTCGATAGAATGAATATTGACAGAATAAACTGTTCTAAATTATTGCAAAAACAAGCCCCCCAAAAACATGCCTCCTGAAAAACATTTTCATATCTTTCACAGCTGAATTCTTAAAACATTTGCAGGGTTCAACATTTGCATCTGGAATTCCAGGACTCTGATATAGTTCTATAGAAGTTTATTGAAATAGAAAAATGACTAGGGTGATATTTCATGTTGTAAAAGATAAATGTAAAATACAGTTCAGCAAATTTTAATTCAAATCCTAACATGTCTGGCCACTAGGAAGAAAATTGTCACCTCTCATTTCACACCCTACCTGTTGCTCCCAGTTGGGAGAGCACATGGAGGGGAGAAGATGCTGTGGAAACCACGGAGTCCACTGAGAAGTGAGCTGTGATGTACCAGAAATCCCAGTTGTTTTGTGGCCCATTGCTTTAAAATGCTTTCTTGCATGAAGGGATTGAACTATAAAGATTTTTTAGCTTTGTACTTCTGCATATAAAATCTGAGAGGAGAAAGTTAGAAATTTTCTGGTGTAACACTAGGGTAAATAGTTTTCTTTTGGTCAGTCAACATGTATTTATTGAGCAGCTACTATGCGCCTGGTATTGTCCTTTGCATGAGGAAACAGCAGAAAACAAGAAAAAGAAATCCCTGCCTCATAGAGTTTTATTCTAATGGGAAGGAAACGGACAAACTTAATAAAAAGTATATCATATATTCTATTCAACCAGTGGTTTTGAACATGTAATTGTTAGAAATGTAAATCTCAGACCCTACCCCAGTCCTACCCAATCAGAAATTCCAAGGGTGGGGCCCAGCCTTCTGAGATTTAAGAAACACTTTACAAAACACTTCTTGTAATCTGGTGGTCCCTCAAGTCAGTGGTTTAGCCCTACTCCCATCGGAAAGATTGAGAGTCTGGGAGGAAGATTCGCCTGAAGTGTGCCTGGACGCCTAGCGTCAGTGTCACGTGGGATGGGAACCACACTTCAGGAACTTATGTATTAGACAGTGATAAATGCTCTGGAGAAAACCACAGTATGGGATAGGAAATGCCTGGGTGTGTGTGGGCCTGTGCACGTTTAAATAGGATGGGATAAGCCTCACTGAGGTGACAGTTGAGTGAAAAGGGAAAGGGAGGAAGAGTATTCGTGGCAGAGGGAGGTCGACAGAGGAGGGAAGAGAGGATGAGTGAGGAACGCTGGTGAAGGAGCGAGAAGCTCAGGATTACACAGGCTTTTTGTAAAACACTAAGCTTTTCCTCTGAGCAAGATAGGGAGCCACTCAAAGGTTTTGAACAAAAGAGTAGCCACAACTTTTAAAAGGATCATATTGGCTACTGTGTTGAGACGACCATAAGGTGGGCAAGGGTGGAAGCTAGGAGAGGAGTTAAAGAGTATTGCAACAATTCAAGGTGCAGTGTTATGATGGCTTAGATCAGGAGTAGAAGTGGAGGTTTATACAGTGTAATGGGTTTCTGTAGAGCCACAGTATTTCTGATAAACCGGATCTGAGGTATGAGCATAGAAGGAGTGAAGGTTGACTCCCCAAATTTAACTTGAACGCTTAGAAGGAGCAAGTAGTCATTAATTGCAGTGGGGAAAGTCGCGGAATTCTGCTGACATTTAGGCTGAAGTACAGTGTTCCCAAGTTCTTGTGAGCATCCCAGTAAAACTATTTGATAATACCGTTTTGTCAATAGAGACAGGAGGAGGAAGAAGAAAAGATAAGTTCTGTCTACTGTGATTGTCACAGACATCTCATCAAATCACTGCTGAACTGGACCTAGAAGCCAAGAACAGTTCCCAAGGTTATGGTCAAGGAAGTTTGCAGGCTTCAAGATTACACCCATGAAAAAGACCCCAGTTACAGGTCTTGAAAATTAACATCCTAGTATTCATAGAATTTATTTATATATAACTTGTACTTCTAGAAATGTGACGTCACTGTGTATGGGTTAAGAAATGGTTATATACTGTCCTTTCTAAAGAAACTTAAATCCTGATAGCATTGTTACAATTATCTTCAACTTGAAAACAATAACTGACTCAGGGTTGAATGTTTTTGGTGATCTGCACGGTTTTCTCTACCCATCCCCATTTTTTTTTAACTTTACTCATTTTATGTTCCAAAGCAATTGGATCAGATCATCTAGTTTGGACAGTACATAAACCTCCACCAGTAGAAAAGTTCTATTTTCAAGAGATCACAGAATTTTAAGGCACCCCTCATATGGAGGTATGCTCACCTGGTTGGTTGTAATCTTTGATGTCCATGTGGGATTCTGAGACTAAAAGCTCATTTAATGGAGTATACTTAAAGTAGGACTAATTTCAACTAAGTGATACTTTAATAATAGTAAATATAATAACTAACATTTGAGTGTTTACTAAATGTCAGGCACTATTCTGAGTATTTTACATGTATTCATTTAATCTTGCCAGCGATCCTGAGAGGTGGGTCCTACCACTGGTCCCTGTTTACAGATGAGACAACCACAGGGTAATAAATTTGCCTGAGGCTACACAGCTAATATTGAAATTTTCTAAGCTCAGGCTGCCTATTTCAGGCAATAATATCATCCATGTAGGTAAAGGATCGGTTAAATTATTATGAGAATGAGATGTTGTCAAGGTCACTGGACAATTCCTTTTATTAGTGGGACGTGTAGCAACTAGATTTTTTTGTTATCTGGACAATATGTTCCAATTAACTGTGGGTGCTAGGCAGTGAATACCGGGCATGATCACACACGCTGGAGCCATGGCCTGATAGCAAATGGAGTTTGTGCCCAGAGAGAAAATAGGCAGATTTGAATGACTGGTGCAATGGATTAATATGTCATCTGGAGAGAGTTCCACATCACTAGGGAGTCCTGGGTTTCCCAGACACACCTGTCTTTTTCTCTTTATTTTAAACAACGTAACTGTTTTTCCTAATTACGTAGCTGTCACAGGACTTCAAAATAACAGTAATGTTTATAATTAGTTATTTCTTTAAATTAAATTTTTGCCCAAAAGTATGAGACAAGAACACCTATCCCTTAACTTTAGATATCCCTTAAAATTGCGGGGAAAAGAAATGATTGCATAACGATAATCCATGAATATAACTTCCTGGAGAACTATCTTCATAGTGAGCAATATTGAGAGATTTTGTAAAAATGTTACTATCATCCATTTGTTGAAAAATATGAATATGTATTGAGCGTCTACCATAAATTAAAGTTTAACGTGATAGTGCTGTACCGTATGAGAGGTTATGTAGGAGACACAGTCATTCTTCCTGCAGAAAGTCAGGGAAGGCCTGGGAAAAGAGATCGACCTGCAGGTTTGCCAGAGAGAGAAGCAGGGAGAACTTAGCAAAAATAAAACGTGATCAAAAACATGGAGAAAAAAATGTTAGAAATTCAGGGAATTTGAGGAATTTAGTGTTGCTGTGGCAGATGGCTTATCAAGACCAAGAATTATAAATGTGAGATTGCATATGTGGGAAGATGTTATGGACTAGTCTCCCCCCAAAACTTCACAGGTTGAAGCCCTACCTCCCAATGTGACTATATTTGGATATAGGGCCTTTGGGGAGGTAATTAAGGTTAAATGAGGTCATAAGGGCGGGACCCTAAGTCCAATAGGGCTGGTGTTATTGGAAATAAGAGACGCCAGAGTTCCCTCCATGGTCACGCGAGGGCACAATGAGAAGGCGGCCACCTACAAGCCAGAAAAAATGAACTCACCAGAACCCCACCCTGTTGGCACCTTGATCTTGGACTTCCAACCTAAATTTCTCACAGTTTAAGGCTTTGATCGCCTCAGATATGCTCCTAACATATTGGTTGCTTGCTTTATATTGGCAAACCATCAAGTTGGTTTTGTCTTTTTGACCCCTCAGCTGTGTTATTTTGTGTTGTGATACAGGAGCCATTCAAAGTCCCTTGAGAAAGAAGAAGAATTTAGATTTGTCTATTGTGCTGTGCTTTTATACTTTTTGTTTTTTGGCTGCGTTGGGTCTTCGTTGCTGCGTGCAGGCTTTCTCTAGTTGCAGCGAGCAGGGTCTACTCTTTGTTGTGGTGCACGGGCTTCTCATTGCGGTGGCTTCTCTTGTTGCAGAACACGGGCTCTAGGACGCACAGGCTTCAGTAGTTGCAGCACGCGGGCTCAGTAGTTGCAGACCCTAGAGCACATGCTCAGTAGTTGTGGCACACGGGCTTAGTTGCTCCGTGGCATGTGGGATCTTCCTGGACCAGGGATCGAACCCGTGTTCCCTAAATTGGCAGGTGGATTCTTAACCACTGCACCACCAAGAAAGTCCCTATACTATTTTATATAAAACTAATAATACCCCTCTAACAACCATAACTTGGCAAAATTACTATTTACATCTTCACCTTATATATCATGTAAGTTAAATATATATATAGATAGATCATTAGATGCTAAGTATGGTGAGAGCTATTTATACATCTGTGAATCCCTAGTATTTCACATGATGTCTGTTGCATATTAAGTATCCCTAACTGGCAAAATTAATAGATGAATGGGTGGAAGAATAAAGATATTATACTGAACTCATAAAATAAATGTTAATTGTGTTCAGAAACCTCAAATATTGTGTTCAAAGTTCTCAAATATTGAAGTGTAAGATAAATTTATAAGGATAATTACATCCAAAAGTTCTGAAATCATTTGTTAATCATTGCTATCTAAAAAACCCTCATTCCACAATATCAGAATATTGGAATATTGGTAGAATCCATCTATACCACCCAGTAAGTCTTGATTACTAATTCAAATACATGGTTCTTTATCTGTTGAAAACATGAAGGATAACAGTGACTTAGATATGCTCAGAACATTCTTATCATGTATACTAATAATATCTTTGTAACAACATACGTGTTCCCTGCTGGCAGCTTATAGTTCTCAGTCTATCTGTACTCTAGCAGAAATTAACATGTTCAAGCCCATTGGAGTTACTTGACAAAAAAACCTCTGTCTTAAAAATAGGGGGAAAAAAATACTCAGGCCACAGTGAAAATTGGAAATAATTGTGGTGTCTGAGGAAATTGTAACTGAAAGATTGTTTTTACAGATGAATGGGCAAATAAAAGTTTAAAATTTTAGAAGTTGCCACTGAGACCTGAACATTTTGAGAAAAGTCAGAACTCATTTGATTTTTTTTTCTCAGTATATACTACTTTATTCTACCTACTGCTCCAAAGATAAGCAACTGAAGAAAAGGTGTGAAGATTATAAAACCACGGGCACAGGGTGCTATAATGCAAAGTGTCCTATTCTGAGTCAGGAAACCGTGGTTCCAGTACCCTTGTTGCTGTAATCTTTTCTGCCCATTGACTAGAGAAAATTTACCCTCCCTGACCTTCCTCTGAGCATTAGCCATCCCACATATAACATAAGCAGCTTGGTTTAGATATCTAATGTCCTTTAAAGATCTAAGATTCCTTAAGTCTCTGACTACTCCATAGATTTCTGTAGGCAAATTTTGAGGCTAGGTCAGTGGTCCTTGAATCAGTCTTCATTTGAACGAGACACATTATACCATGTTTTCAAAACTTAAATTCTGACATCCATCCTATTTAATGAATAAATATCCCCTGAATATCTTATATTAATATGCCAAGAATTCAGTAAATAAATACTTTTGAACAAAGTTGAAACCAAGGACCAAGACAGCAAAATAATTATTGTTCCTTTGGGCAGGGAATTTTCTACTGCCAATGCAAAGATTGCCAGTGAGCAAAAATCTGACAAAGAATATTACCAGGGACAAAGAGAGTCATTTCATAATGAAAAAGTGGTCAGTTAATCAAGAGGGCATAACAATCCTAAAGGTTTATGTACTTACTAACAGAGCTTCAAAATACATGAAGCAAAAACTAGTATAATTTCAAGGAGAAATAGAAAAATTCAGAATTATAATTGGGGACTTTAATAGCCATCTTATTAATTGATGGAACAATAAGAAAATATGACCCTTAAAATTGGTCTATGACCCTGAATAAAACCAATGTATCTTTTTTTTCTTTTTGCAGTGGGTTTTTTTTGCTCTTCTTCTTTTGTAATGACTCCTACATAGGATGATATGAGAATAATCTTCTGACCCTGTTTGTCAAACTTGGAGGTTTTATTTCTACATGTGTGAAGACTGCAAGCAATATGTCTGCTTTTTTTGATGCTGAATTTAAAGGGAAACGCATGAGTGTGCTAAGTTATTTACAAATGAATATATATACTTACTGAGAGTGTGTATATATATATATACTTATTCTTTTTGTAATATTGTCTTGAGATACTGTCTATAAACATCCCCTGATTTTCTATGTATTTCCAAATGTCTGCCAACCAAGCAGCATAGAAAATATTTCTTCCAAGTCACTATTACAAAATCTCTCTAATTCTTTATTTATTGGTACCATTTATGAGAAAACTCAATGTCACAGGTAGAATAACATAGAAGATCCTGTTAAATAAATGTGTTGTGTTTGTGTATATGTAATTATATTTATATTATATAAGTTACATATATTACATATGTATATATAATTAATCTGAGAGCTTCTACTATAGTGACTTGGAATAAATTTTTTCCAAGCTGCTTGTTTGGCAGACTTTTGAAAACACTTAGAAAGTCAGGAGATGTTTATAAACAGTGTTTTAAGACAATACTGGAAAAAGAATGAAATTGCTTCGTGAATGACAGTAATCCTTTTGAAAATTATTTTTAGAATTATGTGGAACAAAAAGCAAAGAAAATCATAAGTAATTTATTTTCTACTATAATTTCCTCATCTGCTATGACTGGAGG
Organism: Delphinapterus leucas; assembly: GCF_059928025.1. NCBI lineage: Eukaryota > Metazoa > Chordata > Mammalia > Artiodactyla > Monodontidae > Delphinapterus > Delphinapterus leucas. Next base: position 74,358,427 of record NC_143140.1, read on the forward strand.
TGCATTTTTGTTCCTACCGTACTGGGTAGTTATTTCTCCTCAAAATGGAGTGCAAGAGATGATCCAAACATTTCTAATGAATGATCTTTGAGCTGATGAACAGATACTGTAGGTTTTCAATCTACTTCAGTTCAACAAACTTTGCTTAAGAAGTTGCAAAGTGGTCTTCCCTGGTGGCGCAGTGGTTGAGAGTCCGCCTGCCGATGCAGGGGACACGGGTTCGTGCCCCAGTCCGAGAAGATCTCACATGCCGCGGAGCGGCTAGGTCCGTGAGCCATGGCCACTGAGCCTGCGCGTCTGGAGCCTGTGGCCTCTCGCCACAGCAGTGAGAGGCACGCGTACCGCAAAAAAAAAAAAAAAGAAGTTGCAAAGTACAAAGTCCTGAGTTGTGTAACCTGAGGCACAAAGTTTCCTTAGAAGTCTCTGCTACCCACAACCTCAGAATCTACTTAGAGAAGCATATGTATACAAATAAACATAATTGGAAGCATAGTTTAAAGTTCCAGAAAGAAAACATTCATGAACTGCTATTGAACTTAATTTTTTTTTCCAAACTGGGGGAGCTGGAGCAGACATTTCATTGAGCTGGTGACATTGAGTTGTACCTTATTCCAACAGAGAATATAAGGTGGGTAATTAAGATAACAGGGAAGCATCTGAGGAAAAAAAATTATAGGAAAGCACATGATAACTTTTTTCAGTTACAGCAAAATAGCCATATTCGTCCTAAGGAGAAACTGCATAACAGGATGGGTATAGTCACATGGTCCCAGTGAGATAGACAGCAATCTCTTAAAGATGGAATAGGTAATTCGAACTGAAATATTTGTATTTTTATCCTTTCTGAACCTGAATGTGTACCTACTTGTAGATCCCAACATTGTATAAGCTCTAGCTCTCTTCATGATCTTCAAACACCCTGCCCTAACCCAGACACTATCTATGCCTTACATCTCTCAGGCACCTAAAGATCAAAGTGAGAGAAGGGTTCATCACGTAAAGCAGAAAGGGCTGGACAGGGCTAGGAGGAGAATAAAGTGGAGGAAGGAAATGGGAAAGGGGTGGAATATTCTATGCAGAGCTTTTTTTTTTAAACATCTTGTTTATTTATTTACTTCTTTATTTATGTATTTTGGCAGCATGGGGTCTTAGTTGCAGCATGCAGGAATCTTTGTTGCAGCATGTGGAATCTTTAGTTGTGCCATGTGGACTTCTTAGTTGCGGCATGCAGACTCTTAGTTGAATCAAACCCGGGTCCCCTGCACTGGGAGTGCGGAGTCCTACCCACTGGACCACCAGGGAAGTCCCCTACTCAGAGATTTAAAAGGCAAAAGTAAGGGTGTAACTCTTGTAAGTCCCAACAATTGACATGAAATGTCACTAAAGTTCTGCTCAGAGAATTACTGGTTATTTTGTTGCCATGGCCATCTATCTGATCAACAAATGCTTAGGTAAGTCATTGGGATGCTACAGTTTTTATAAGAAAATTGTTGAAAAGGTCACAAAAATGCTTTCATAAAAAAGTTTCCAAGGAACTCACCAATGAATCCCTCTTTCATCTAGGTATGAAAGAATTTGACTAGAATTGGAACTAGCATATCACTCCAAAGGAGTCTTTTGACAAGAAGGAATGAATCTTATTAGGCATGTGTCCGATAAAATTCACCTTCTCAGGAAAGTCTCAGTATTAGGCATTTCAATTCTTTTTTTTTTTTTTTTCTGTACGCGGGTCTCACTGTTGTGGCCTCTCCAGTTGCGGAGCACAGGCTCAGCGTCCATGGCTCATGGGCCCAGCTGCTCTGCAGCATGTGGGATCTTCGCGGACCGGGGCACGAACCCGTGTCCCCCGCATTGGCAGGCGGACTCTCAACCACTGCGCCACCAGGGAAGCTCGGCATTTCAATTCTTAAACTACTTGAGGAAGCTGAATAATACTAGAAACTTGAATTCAGTCCTAATGAAGTGTTAAAAGCTTTAATAATGTTGATGAAGGTGATATAAACTCTTTGATTCACAAACTCTTAAAGACGGTACAGGTCCCCTAGAGGTGATCTAATCCAATCCTTCCATTTTTACTAAGGATGGAATTGAGACCCAGGAGAGATGCATTTACTTGATCAGTATCACAAAACTGATTAGTGAAAGAGGAAAACAGAAGAAACTCCAACTTTCAGAGCAAGAATCTTTTCATATAATAGATCTTGTTCTGAGGACTAGCTCAAAAAGACTAAGCACATTCTTGAAATTTGTCATTTTCACCTAAATATGTATGTAAATACAGTGTGAATCATTAATTGATTAACTGGTCAATCACTTCATACATATTCACCCATTACTAATGTTAAAAGCTCTCAAAGCTCCACTGAGGCACAGAGATGTGTATTACTTTATTTATAGAGATCCAAGCTCATCAGGGTGGTAAGAAACATACGCATGAAAGATATATAACATCTCAAGGCAATGTATGATAAAATGCCAAATCAGTGAGAGAGAAAAAGGTCTCTTGATTGAGAAAAAAAACATATTTACTGTTTTAACTTCTAGCTGAAATTTACCATTCTTTGTAAATATAAATATAAACAACAAACCACAGTGGTATGAGCAATTCCAGTGACTCTGTTACCAATAAAAATTACAGATATTTTCATACCTCATCACAGTCATTGCAGTTGTTACTGATACATTGAAAAATCATCTACACTCACCACTATTTTGAATTTATGGACATTAGTAGACCTGTTCTAGATCTTGTTATTAAATACACATTATTATAGGACACGTTTGGCTTTTTAATATATTTTTATTACTGATTTCCACATAATTATTTCATCCATAATCCTAATTATGTAGAATAATGGTCCCCAGAGATCCCCAAGCCCTAATCCCCAGAACCTGTGAATATGTTACCTTACAGGGCAAAAAGGACTTTGCAGATGTGATTAAACTTAAGGACCTTGAGGTGGGGAGGGGATCCTGGGTTATCTAGGTGGTCTCCATCTACTCACATGCATTCTTTAAAAAAAGAGAATCTAGGGCTTCCTTGGTGGCACAGTGGTTGAGAGTCCGCCTGCCGATGCGGGGGACACGGGTTCGTGTCCCGGTCCGGGAAGATCCCACATGCCGCAGAGCGGCTGGGCCCATGAGCCATGGACGCTGAGCCTGTGCTCCGCAACTGGAGAGGCCACAACAGTGAGAGGCCCGCGTACCGAAAAAAAAAAAAAAGTAAAATAAATAAAAATTAAAAGAGAATCTTTCCCAGTGGTAGTGAAAAAGGGGGACATGAAAAGAACTTGATTTGCCTTTGCAGGCAAATGCAAAGACGAGGAAAGGGAAGATGAGAAAAGGGAGCCATGAGCCAAGGAATGTGGATGGCCTCTGGGAACTGGAGGAGGCTATGAAACAGATTCTGCCCTAGATACTCCAAAGAGGAACACAGCCCTGTCAGCACCTTAATTTTAGCCCAGTAAGACTTCTATCAGACTTCTGATCTTCAGAACTGTTGGATAATAAATTTGTGCTGTTTAAGCCACTAAGTTTGTGGTAAGTAGTTATGGCAGCAATAGAAATCTAGTATATTATTTATATTATTCATTTAAAATATTATTCTGAGAACTTCACCAAAGATGTTCATGCACAAGTACAGGTTAAAAACCTTGCCTAGTAGTAGTGTCTGTTGCTACAGTTAAAAGGAAAACCTTAGGTAATCTGACATTGACATCAGTCAATGTCTACTGGGACCCCAAAGGTAAATATATATATATATTTTGACAATTGTCCAAATGTTCCAGTAAATATTTTTGTAGCAAAATCACAAGCACAGTTCTCCTTCAGACTTGGCTTTTTTTGAGTACTTTTCTTTCTCAGTGGTTCTTATTTTTTCTGGCTTCCACCATTTCCGTGTCTGGATTACATTCACATATGAAACTCATTCATGCAGGAATGAGAGCCAAGGGAAGAGTGATTTTAATTCCTTTAATTGACATTGTTACTTTACAGGCTTCCAAATGAACCCAGCAGCTACTAAAATATCATGCAGGGAATTGTTGTAAAAAAATGAAAATCCAATAAAGAGGACATGTGCCAAAGGAGATGTGTTTCCCATTCCCAGTAGTGATAGGGTCTCTGATGATTCCTTTGTTGGAATTCTGGGGGTCTGTTTCTAATCCTGGTATAAAATGTTGATGCCAAAATGACTTTAAAAAGTGTTTCCATTTTCCTACTTGGTAAGTGTAAATAAGCACCTTTTGAATTATCTTGTTAATTAAAATTGATAATGATATTTGTGTTCTGTAAAGTTCTAGGGAAATGCCTGATACAATTTTACTGGTGCATTCTTATCTGTTGCTTTGGAGTCTATCAGAAAAAAAAGAAATTCTTATTACAAAAGACCTGTTTCTTCCCTTACGTAAAACTACACCATGAAAAAAGCAACAAGTATACCTATGTCAACAGCAGCATCGTTTGTCTGCTGCTGGTTAAAACTTACAAAACACTTATCAGCACAACCTCCATATGCTCTTGTAACAAGCAGTCTTGTTAAATGTGTACTTGTGGGTATTTAAAAAATTTTTTAAATTAAAACCGTCAATGCAAACATTATAAAATTGTAAATCACTGATCAATTTGCTTTTGAAAATATACATATAGTAATCTAATCATTACTTCCCAGGACTCACTTCTTTGGGTAATGAAAGACAGACATGCTAGCTTTGTTGAAGTCAAGAACATACAGTGTATAATAAAGTATAATATCTGGACCTTGGACAAAATGGTATGCCAAAACTGTAATGTTGCCAGCTTTCCACTGAGCAAGGTCTAAGTTAAGTGATACATCTGCTTTCCGTACTTTATGAACCTTGATGCATTTTCAGGAATTCAAAACTAATATTTCTCATTAATAGAGATGCACGTTCTGCCTCAGGTACAGAAAGTTGTGTTAAATGACATCTATTATCACATGGGAGATTTTCAGAATGTCTTGCAGGGAGTTTTCTAAAATGTAGAAAAAGTAAAGTGATGCTAAAATGCAGCTGAAAAATCAATAAACATTTAAGTTGTGCTTCCTAAAGTTTGGACTTACTTTTTCACTAAAGCAATTGTATATTCTCACACCTGAAAAATATCTCACATCTTTAATAGCAACCCTCAACTGAGACCAGCATTTTATTGGTATTGTCATATAACTAAAAACTTCCTAAATGCTGGGCATTGTATGGTAAGTGGTGACAAAAGAGAGGAAATACCTATTGGAGATGCAAATAGCACTTGACCGTTCTGATTTTTTAAATTAATTTTAATATAATAGAAAATAGCATACTACGAAAAGCAGACAAGGAGCCTCAAGGAAAAAAAATACAGGCCAATATCACTGATAAACATGGATGCAAAAATTCTCATCAAAATATCAACAAACTGAATTCAATTTAAAATATCATACACCTTGATCAAGTGGGATTTATTCCAGGGATGCAAGAATGGTTCAATATTCACAAATCAGTCAATGTGATACACAACGTTAACAAAATGAAGGACAAAAATCATATGATCATCTCTATAGGTGCAGAGAAAGCATTTGACAAAATTCAATATCCATTTATGAAAAAAACTCTCAACAAAGAAGGTATAGAGACAATGTACCTCCACATAATAAAGGCCATATATAACAAGCCCAGAGCCAACATCACAATCAATGGTAAAAAAGTTGAAACCTGTTCTTCTAAGATCAGGAAAAAAACAAGGATGCCCACTCTAGCTACTTTTTTTCAACATAGTATTGCAAGTGGTGAGTGATGGGCCCAGGCTGCTTCTGTCCTGTGGCTCTCTCATCCCCCAGAGGCTTTTTATCATCAATATCCAGCTGAAGGAATGGGGAAAAGAACTTGGAGGTGATACACCCTCTTCTTAAAAGTTTTTCCCCAGAAGTTGTACACATCATTTCCACTCAAATTCTATTGAAAGAATTTGTCACATGACCACACCTAACTGCAAAGGAGGATGACAAATGCAGTATAGCTATGTGCCCAGGAGGAAGAGGAATCAGACTTTGTGAACAAACTCTAGTATTCAAATCATCGTAGGTTGATTTTCACAGATATGAGATGTATAGCTTCTTATTTTGGAAAAATAACTCATTCTCAGTGGGAAAAATAATCCAACATATTAGGAAAGAACAACATAGTAAGTGAAAAACCACCTCAAGCCCCAGAGATAATCACTGTAAACATTTTGATAAATATGCTCCCTTTCTACACGATTATATATTTGTAAGATCTTTATATCATGTAATACCACTCATGTAATTCTATATCCTGATTCTTTTTATTTAGCAATATCCATTATATTTTTTCACATCACCACAATAAAAGTATATGTCATCAATTGTAGTGCAACATAGTACTCAATTTTATGTTTGTCATAATTTAATTAATATCTTCCTTGTCTGCTGTTATAATCGACAATTATTCAACAAACATAAATGTGGGTATATCTTTTGGCATTTAGGTGTTTATTTTGGGGATAGATATTTATGTGAGTGGGATTGCTGGATCAAAGAATTTGCATATTTTACATTCTTAAATATATTTTCTCCCAGAAAGGTTATGTCAAGTCACAGCCCCATCAAGGATATGTAATAGAGCCCTTTTCCCAATGTCCTCTACATTGCAGCATTTGGTATTATTCATATTTTTACCTTTGCAAAGTATATTTCCTTTCTTTTCTTTTTTCTTTTTGGCTGCACCCCACATCTTGTGGGATGCTAGCTCCCTGACCAGGGATCAAACCCGGGACCAAAGCAGTGGAAGCCTAGGGTCCCAACCACTGGACCTCCAGGGAACTCCCCATTTCATTTTTAATTGGCACTTCTTTTATTATTAGTGAAGCTGACTATTTTCAGTTCTTTGGGAGCCCATTGTCTTTCATGTTCATTGCCAATCTTTCTATGGAGGTTTAGTTTTATTACATTAATTTGCATATGCTCTTTGCATAGGGATATCAATTCTTTGTTTTTCATGTATATTGCAAGTATGTTTCCAGTTTGTATTTCATCCTTATCTGTGCTTTCATATGTATATAGTAAGAAAAAAATTTAAATTTTAGATGAGCCAAATTTGATTTCTCTTTCTCTTTCATTGCTTTTAGGTTTTGTGAAATGCTTAGAAAGCCTTCTACAGCTGAGGCTTATAAAAATATTCACTACAACAGATTTTTTATTTCGGATATTCAAACTCAGTTGAATCCCAACAACAGAACAAAGTAAAAAACCCCAGTGCTCACTCTTCATGCTGCTTTAGCAACAAACATCTGTGAAAAGAGAGACTAAGGCTAATAAGCTAGTTTATTAAATTAGTCCCAGGGAAACATTGTCAAGGCTGGGAAATGTTCACTAAATTTGCTGTTTGTTAACAAAAAGGCAAACATCCAGTTTAGCTGATTATTTTCTTTGAATTGATCAAGAATTTAGTTATGAAATAGAATACAGCTTTTGTATTACTGTAATGCCACATTTATTTAATAAAGATGATGGTAAAAAAGAACCTAGAAGGACCTTCAAGATGGCGGAGGAGTAAGACACGGAGATCAGCTTCCTCCCCACAAATACATCAAAAAACATCTACATGTGAAACAACTCCTACAGAACACCTACTGAACGCTGGCAGAAGACCTCAGACTTCCCAAAAGGCAAGAACCTCCCCATGTACCTGCGTAGAGCAAAAGAAAAAAGGAAAAACAGAGACAAAAGAATATGGACAGGACCTGCACCTCTGGGGTGGAACTGTGAAGGAGGAAAGGTTTCTACATACTAGGAAGCCCCTTCACTGGTGGAGATGGGGGGTGGGCAGGGAGAGCTTCAGAGCCACCAAGGAGAGCACAGCAATAGGGGTGCGGAGGGCAAAGCAGAGAGATTCCTGCACAGAGGATCAGTGCCAACCAGCACTCACCAGCTTGAGAGGCTTGTCTGCTGGGGCAGGTGTGGGCTGGGAGCTGAGGCTCCTGCTTCAGAGGTCAGATCCCAGGGAGAGGACTGGGGTTGGCTGCGTGAACAAAGCCTGAAGGGAGCTAGTGCGCCACAGCTAGCTGGGAGGGAGCCCGGGGAAAAGTCTGGAACTGCCTAAGAGGCAAGACACCATTGTTTCAGAGTGTGAGAGGAGAGAGGAGTCAGAGCACTGCCTAAACAAGCTCCAGAGATGGGTGTGAGCTGAGGCTATCAGTGCGGACACCAGAGACAGGCATGAAGCACTAAGGCTGCTGCTACAGCCACCAAGAAGCCTGTGTGCAAGCACAGGTCACCATCCACACCTCCCCTCCCAGGAGTCTGTGCAGCTCACTACTGCCAGGGTCACGTGATCCAGGGACAAATTCCCCGGGAGAACACACAGCATGCCTCAAGCTGGTGCAATGTCAAACTGGCCTCTGCTGCTGCAGGCTGGCCCCATAACCTGTACCCCTCCCACTCCCTGGCCTCAGTGAGCCAGAGCCCATGGATCAGCCACTCCTTTAAAACCCTCCTGTCCGGGTGAAGAACAGACACCAGAGGGCAACCTACATGTAGAGCCAGGGCCAAACAAAAAGCTGAACCCCAAGAGCTGTGAACAAAGAAGAGAAAGGGAAATTTCTCCCAGCAGCCTCAGGAACAGCAGATTATATCTCCACTATCAACTTGACGTACCGTACATCTGTAGAATACCTGAATAGACAACAAATCATGCCAAAACTGAGGCAGTGGACTTTGGAAGCAACTGTAGACTTGGGGTTTGCTTTCTGCATCTAATTTGTTTCTAGTTTTATGTTTATCTTAGTTTACTATTTAGAGCTTATTATCATTGGTAGATTTGTTTATTGATTTGGTTTCTCTCTTCCTTTTATATATATATATTTTTTTTCTTTTTCTCCTTTTGAGTGTGTATGTGTATGCTTCTTTCAGTGATTTTGTCTGTATAGGTTTGCTTTTACCACTTGTCCTAGGTTCTGTCTGTCCGTTTATTTTAGTATAGATTTTATCACTTGTTATCATTGGTGGATTTGTTTATTGGTTTGTTTGCTCTCTTGTTTCTTTTATTTTTACTTACTTTTTTATGTTAACAATATTTTTTAATAACTTTATTTTATTTCTTTTTTCTTTCTTTCTTTCTTTTTTTCTTTTCTCCCTTTTCTTCTGAGCTGTGTGGCTGACAGGTTCTTGGTGCTCCAGCCGGATGTCAGGTCTGAGCCTCTAGGTGGGAGAGCCGAGTTCAGGACGTTGGTCCACCAGAGACCTCCCAGCCCCATGTAATATCAATCAGTGAAAGCTCTCCCAGAGATCTCAGTCTCAATGCTAACACCCAACTCCACTCAATGACCAGCAAGCTCCACTGCTGGAAACCCCATGCCAAACAACTAGCAAGACAGGAAAACAACCCCACCCATTAGCAAAGGGGCTGCCTAAAATCATAATAAGTTCACAGACACCACAAAACACACACCAGATGCGGTCCTTCCCACCAGAAAGACAAGATCCAGACTCATCCACCAGAACACAGGCACCAGTTCCCTCCACCACAAAGCCGACACAAACCACTGAACCAAACTTAACCACTAGGGGCAGACACCAACGGGAACTATATAAACCTGCAGCCTGCAGAAAGGAGACCCCAAACACAGTAAGTTAAGCAAAATGAGAAGACAGTGAAACACAGCAGATGAAGGAGCAAGGTAAAAACCCACCAGACCAAACAAATGAAGAGGAAATACACAGTCTATCTGAAAAAGAATTCAGAGTAATGATAGTAAAGATGATCCAAAATCTTGGAAATAGAATAGAGAAAATATAAGAAACACTTAACAAGGACCTGGAAGAAATAAAGACCAAAAAACAATGATGAGAACACAATAAATGAAATGTAAAATCCTCTAGAAGTATTCAAAAGCAAAATAACTGAAGCAGAATAACAGATAACTGAACTGGAGGAAAAAATCGTGGAAATAACTACCACAGAGCAGAATAAAGAAAAAAGAATGAAAATAATTGAAGACAGTCTCTGAGACCTCTGGGACAACATTAAACACACCAACATTTTAATTATAGGGGTCCCAGAAGAAGAAGAGAAAAACAAAGGGACTGAGAAAATATTTGAAGAGATTATAGTTGAAAACTTCCATAATATGGGAAAGGAAATAACCAATCAAGTCCAGGAAGCACAAAGAGTCCCCTATGGGTTAAATCCGAAGAGAAACATGCCAAGACATATATTAATCAAACTATCAAAAATTAAATGCAAATAAAAAATATTAAAAGCAGCAAGAGAAAAGCAACAGATGACATACAAGGGAATCCCCATAAGGTTAACAGCCTATCTTTCAGCAGAAACTGCAAGCCGGAAGGGAGTGGCACTACATATTTAAAGTGATGAAAGGGAAAAACCTACAACCAAGATTACTCTACCTAGCAAGGATCTCACTGAGATTCTATGGAGAAGTTAAAACCTTTACAGACAAGCAAAAGCTAAGAGAATTCAGCACCACCAAACCAGCTTTACAACAAAAGCTAAAGGAACTTCTCTAGGCAGGAAACACAAGAGAAGGAAAAGACCTACAATAACAAACCCAAAACAATTAAGAAAATGGTAATAGAAACATACATATTGATAATTACCTAAATTTAAATGGATTAAACACTCCAGCCAAAAGTCATAGACTGGCTGAGTGGATACAAAAACAAGAACCATATATATGCTGTCTACAAGAGATGCACTTCAGACACATACAGACTGAAAGTGAGAGGATGGAAAAACATATTCGATGCAAATGGAAATCAAAAGAAAGCTGGAGTAGCAATTCTCATATCACACAAAATAGACTTTAAAATAAAGACTATTACAAGAGAAAAAGCAGAACATAACATAATGATCAAGGGATCAATCCAAGAAGAAGATATAACAATTGTAAATATTTATGCACCCAACGTAGGAGCACCTCAGTACATAAGGCAAATGCTAACAGCCATAAAAGGGGAAATCAAAAGGAACACAATAACAGTAAGGGATTTTAAACACCCCACTTTCACCAATGGACAAATCATCCAAAATGAAAATAAATAAGGAAAAAAAGGCTTTAAATGACACATTAAACAAGATAGACTTAATTGATATTTATAGGACATTCCATCCAAAAACAACAGAATACACTTTCTTCTCAAGTGCTCATGGAACATTCTCCAGGATAGATCATATCTTGGGTCAAAAAATCAAGCCCTGAAAAAAAAAAAAAATCAAGCCCTGGTAAATTTAAGAATATTGAAATTGTTTCAAGTATATTTTCCGACCACAACGCTATGAGACTAGATATCAACTACAGGAAAATATCTGTAAAAAATACAAACACGTGCAGGCTAAACAATACACTACTCAATAACCAAGAGATCACTGCAGAAATCCAAGAAGAAACAAAAAATACCTAGAAACAAATGACAAAGAAAACACAACCACCCAAAACCTAGGGGATGCAGCAAAAGCAGTTCTAAGAGGGAAGTTTATAGTAATATAATCCTACCTCAATAAACAAAAAACATCTGAAATAAACCATCTAACCTTACACCTAAAGCAATTAGAGAAGGAAGAACAAAAAAGCCCCAAAGTTATCAGAAGGAAAGAAATCATAAAGATCAGATCAGAAATAAATGAAAAAGAAATGAAGGAAGCAATAGCAAGGATCAATAAAATAAAAGCTGGTTCTTTGAGAAGATAAACAAAATTGATAAACCATTAGCCAGACTCATCAAGAAAAAAAGGGAGAAGACTCAAATCAATAGAATTAGAAATGCAAAAGGAGAAGTAACAACAGACACTGAAGAAATACAAAGGACCATGAGAGATTACTACAAGCAACTATATGCCAATAAAATGGACAACCTGGAAGAAATGGACAAATTCTTAGAAAAGCATTACCTTCTGAGACTGAATCAGGAAGAGATAGAAAATATAAACAGACCAATCACAAGCACTGAAATTGAAACTGTGATTTAAAATCTTCCAACAAACAAAAGCTCAGGACAAGATGGTTTCACAGGTGAATTCTAACAAACATTTAGAGAAGAGCTAACAAGTATCCTTGCCAAACTCTTCCAAAATATAGCACAGGGAGGAACACTCCCAAACACATTCTAAAAGGTGAGACCACCATCACCCTGATACAAAAACCAGACAAAGATGTCACAAAGAAAGAAAACTACAGGCCAATATCACTGATGAATATAGATGCAGAAATCCTCAACCAAATACTAGCAAACAGCATCCAACAGCACATTAAAAGGATCATACACCCTGATCAAGTGGGGTTTATGCCAGGAATGCAAGGATTCTTCAATATATGCAAATCAGTCAATGTGATAAACCATATTTACAAATTGAAAGATAAAAACCATATGATCTCAATAGATGCAGAAAAAGCTTTCGACAAACTTCACCACTCATTTATGATAAAAACCCTCCAGAAAGTAGGCATAGAGGGAACTTACCTCAACATAATAAAGACCATATATGACAAACCCACAGCCCACATCCTTCTCAATGGTGAAAAACTGAAACCATTTCCTCTAAGATCAGGAACAAGACAAGGTTGTCCACCGTCACCACTATTATTCAACATAGTTTTGGAAGCTTTAGCCACAGCAATCAGAGGAGAAAAAGAAATGAATGGAATCCAAATCAGAAAAGAAGAAGTAAAGCTGTCACTGTTTGAAGAAGATATTATACTATATATAGAGAATCCAAAAGATGCTTCCAGAAAACTACTAGAGCTAATCAATGAATTTGGTAAAGTAGCAGGATACAAAACTAACGCACAGAAATCTCTTGCATTCTGACGCAATAATGTTGAAAAATCTGAAACAGAAATGAATGAAACACTCCCATTTACAATTGCAACAAAATGATTAAAATACCTAGGAATAAACCTACCTAAGGAGACAAAAGACCTGTATGCAGAAAACTATAAGACACTGATGAAAGAAATTAAAGATGATACAAACAGATGGAGAGATATACCGTGCTCTTGGATTGGAAGAATTAACATTGTGAAAATGACTATACTACCCAAGGCAGTCTACAGATTCAATGCAATCCCTATCTACTAGTGGCATTTGTCACAGAACTAGAACAAAAAATTTCACAATTTGTATGGAAACACAAAAGACCCTGAATAGCTAAAGCAATCTTGAGAAAGAAAAATGGAGCTGGAGGAATCAGGCTCCTTGACTTCAGACTATACTACAAATCAAGACAGTATGGTACTGGCACAAAAACAAAAATATAGATCAATGGAACAGGATAGAAAGCCCTGAGATAAACCCATGCACATCTGGTCATCTTATCTTTGATAAAGTAGGCAAGAATATACAGTGGAGAAAACATAGCTTCTTCAATAAGTGGTGCTGGGAAAACTTGACATCTACATGTAAAAGAATGAAATTAGATCACTTCCTAACATCACACACAAAAATAAACTCAAAATGGATTAAAGACCTAAATGTAAGGCCAGACACTATAAAACCCTTAGAGGAAAACATAGAACACTTTATGACATAAATCACAGCAAGATCCTTTTTGACCCACCTCCTAGAGAAATGGAAATAAAAACAAAAATAAACAAATGGGACCTAATGAAACTTTAAAGCTTTTGCACAGCAAAGGAAACCATAGACAAGATGAAAAGACAACCCTCAGAATAGGAGAAAAATTTGCAAACGAAGCCAATGACAAAGGATTAATCTGCAAAATATACACGCAGCTCATGCAGCTCAATATCAGAAAAACAAATAACCCAATCCAAAAATGGGCAGAGGACCTAAACAGACGTTTCTCCAAAGAAGATATACAGATTGCCAACAAACGCATGAAAGGATGCTCCACATCACTAATCATTAGAGAAATGCAAATCAAAACTACAATGAGGTATCACCTCATACTGGTCAGAATGGCTATCACCAAAATGTCTACAAACAATAAATGCTGGAGAGGTGTGGAGAAAAGGGAACCCTCTTGCACCATTGGTGGGAATGTAAACTGATACAGCCACTATGGAGAACAGTATGGAAGTTCTTTAAAAAACTAAAAATAGAACCACCATATGACTCAACAATCCCACTACTGGGCATATACCCTGAGAAAACCATAATTCAAAAAGAGTCATGTACCACAGTGTTCATTGCAGCTCTATTTACAATAGCCAGGATACGGAAGCAACCTAAGTGTCCGTCGACAGATGAATGGATAATGAAGATGTGGCACATATATACAATGGAATATTACTCAGCCATAAAAAGAAGCAAAATTGAGTTATTTGTAGTGAGGTGGATAGGCCTAGAGTCTGTCATACAGAGTGAAGTAGGTCAGAAAGAGTAAAAGAAATACTGTATGCTAACACATATATATGGAATCTAAAAAAAAAAATAGTTCTGAAGAACCTAGGGGCAAGACAGGAATAAACAGGCAGGCATGGACTTGAGGACATGGGGAGGGGGAAGGGTAAAGTGGGACGAAGCGAGAGAGTGGCTTTGACATATATACACTACCAAATGCAAAATAGGTAGTGAGAAGCAGCCGCATAGCACAGGGAGATCATCTAGGTTCTTTGTGACCGCCTAGAGGGATGAGATAGGGAGGGTGAGAGGGAGACGCAAGAGGGAGGGAATATGGGGATATATGTATACGTATAGCTGACTCACTTCTTTATACAGCAGAAACTAACACACCATTGTAAAGCAATTATAATCCAATAAAGATGTTAACATAAATAAATAAATAAAATAATAATGAATGCTGTGTAAATAGTTGCTAACACAGCAAATTCAAGTTTTGCTTTTTAGAGCATTCTGGGATTTTTTTTCAAGTATTTTCAAGCTGTGGTTGTTTGAACCTGCAGATGAGGAGCCCAAAGATATAGAGGGCCGACGGTGTCTATGAGTTTGGGGTTGTTGTTTGTTTGGTTTTGGTGTTTTGGTTTTATTTGTCTTTCTCTGTCTGACTCATTTTACTTAGCATAATGCCCTCCAGGTCCATCCATGTTGTCACAAGTTTTCTTAGTTTGAAAAGCAGTTGCATATTTTTATTATTATTGTAAACAATTATTAAACAGAAACTTCAATTAGAGTTGGGAGACCAGAAGGGGGAGCTCTCAGGCCCTGAGAAGACAGCAGAGCCCAACAGGAAGAAGTATGACTCCTCTTCTTTCCTGGCAATAATTCAGCCAATGAAAAGCCACGGACTCTTTGTTTACAGTAGTCCTCCAAACTTCCTTTTCTCCTCTATAAAAGAGTACTTCTTCCCTTGTCCTGCAAGACATGCATGTGGCTTGCCAGCGTTGCATACAGTGAATTGCAACACTATGCTGATCCAGAATAACCCCCTTTTTTTTTTTTTGCTGGAGAAATAAATGGCAGTCTATTTGTTTTACGTCAACATTATTCAGTATGAAAATCTGCAAGAATTTTTTCAAAAGGATGGAAGTGTTTTTGATTGGTGTTTTTAAGACAAGGAAAATCCATACTTGAAAAAATTTCTAATCTGCTCAAGTCTTAAAAGAGTCCCAGTTCAGTTTGCTTTCTCCCACGCAGCTGAGGTGCTTCAAACCTGCAATCGGAATAAGATTGAAATGAACTGAGAATAATGTTGATGGTAAAGGAGAACTTTCCAGTTTTACTTTTATTCGAATTCCTGATGGATGAGGCTGCAGCACAGTTGAAAGAGGGAGGGGGTGAGGTTGGCCACTGTGTAGGCTGAAAGAGTCCTGCAGTGGAACAGAGGAAAAATCAGAAACGAAGCCAAGTCTACGTGTCTTCTATATACTATTCACCCAGGAGGCTTACAAATATAAAACATGTGAAAAAAGTAATTGAGTAGCTATAAATTCCATCATGAAATTTTCCCAGTGGGACTAGGCAATAAGTCCATTTAAAATAAACCACAACAGGAATTCTTGATGGTGGAAAACATTATAAATAACTCGCAAGCTGGCAAGAAATTACAACCAATAAGCGTGTTCTAAGAATAGTATTCTGGAGGAGGGAAACTACCTACAATAAATGATTTCCAAAGGAAATTCCAATTATTAGAAAAAGGCCAACAAAAGAGATGGAGATGGCCTGAGTTTTAGCATGCAAACCTCTGTCTCTTTCCATTGGCTTCAGTTAAAAGGAAGATTTAAAAAAAACTTTTTTAATTATGAGTGGTTCCCATGCTTTAATATAATCAGAAGATTTATTTGTTTTCCCCACAATGTAGAAGGGTGCCTCATTCTTTAGGAAAATAATGAGAACTGCAAACAATTCTCACCCTGGCTCTGTCTAGAGAAGTTTATATTTCTGTGTCTTGAAGAATCATCTACAGAGTTTACAAATGAAGCTAGATGGTGGCCATAAATTCTAGTCCTTTAAGAAATTTACACATATAAAGAGCACATGTGTCATTGTCACACGGGAGATTTGGAGTCAAATAAGACCTCGGCCTTTCCTTCAGTGATTTTGTTTGACCCAGAGCCTGACATTAGCAAAAATAACACAACTTCCTAATAAACCACTAAGCAAAATCAATGACAAACTGGTTAATGAGTGTTAGCAATTTAGTGAGCATTTAAAATAAGTCACTAGACAAGAAAACTTTAAATGTCAGAAATCCCACAGCTTGTATGTGAAAAAGGAAACCTGATAAAGTTTCCCCAGATTTGACAAGAACCCTAAAAATTTATGACATTATCATTTCAGCTTCGAAGTTGAAAGTTTTCTAAAATATCAATAACTATAATTATTGAGTAATAATTTTAGTCTTTCATAATAGTGGAAACAGTGAATTTTCTTTTCATTCTCACAAGAGTAATATTATAACAGTTGTTATATATACCAACATTATATATATTATATATATATAATGCGTTATACACACATTATAATGTGTGTCAGCAGTTAATAAAATTCTTTCTTCTGTATTTTCTGGTTTGTGGTGTCAGTTTTTGGAAATTGCAGTTATGATTTTAAAATAATAATTTAATAACTAATAACATAAATAATAATTTTAATAAATATTTGTTTTAATATCTAATGCATTCTTCTCATTAAAGAGAGTCCCACACATTGTATAAGATTAGGGACCCACAAAGCTTGTATCTGTCCTCATTTCCAGCCTATTATTTTTTAAAGCCATTCTCTTTGGGATGAAGGCATTGCCTTTGTTATATGGATTTCAAGTTGTCTGATGTTGCTTTATATGAATGTTTACTTGAAGAGACAGCAACGTATACTGGATGGAGCTCTGGCTGGGAGTGAGCAGAGCTGTGTGCCAGCCTGCTTCTGCCCGGCTGCACAAAGACTAATATCAGACTAAAATCAGAGTTGGATTCATTTAGTAAAAGAACTTAATTAAATATAGGTCTCCCTAAAAGAAAAATATTTTAAGCTGTCATTAGTCACTTACACTTTAGTGCAGTCCTGTCCAATAAATGGAACTTTCTGTGATGATGGAAATGTTCTATATATAGTGTGCTGTCTGACTCATAGCCCAGTAGCCACATGTGGCTGTTGAACGCTTGAAATGGGGGTAGAAAAACTGATCAACTGAGTTTTTATGAATTTATTTTATTTTATTTATTTATCTTTGGCTGTGTTGGGTCTTCGTTGCTGCGCGCGGGCTTTCTCCAGTTGCGGTGAGGGGGGTTACTCTTCGTTGCGGTGCACAGGCTTCTCATTGTGGTGGCTTCTCTTGTTGTGGAACACAGGCTCTAGGGCACACAGGCTTCAGTAGTTGTGGCACTCAGGCTCAGTAGTTGTGGCTTGCAGTTTCTAGAGCACAGACTCAGTAGTTGTGGCGCACGGGCTTAGTTGCTCCGCGGCATGTGGGATCTTCCCAGACCAGGGATCAAACTTGTGTATCCTATATTGGCGGGCGGATTCTTAACCACTGCACAAAGAGGGAAGTCCCAGCAACTGAGTTTTTAATTTTAACTAATTTAAATGTAAATAGCTACATGTGCCCAATGGCTCCTCTATTATAGGTCAGTGCAGTTCTAGTGTAAATGACTGATGAGTGAAAGGTTAGAGGATAAAGGTAAGGAATACCGAGAAAAGGAGGATGGAAAGACAGGACAGAATGTGGTTAGGGCTCACTGTAAAAACTCATTCCCTGGGAAGTGTAGGAGGCGAGGCCATGCCAAAATGTAGCTTTGGAATGCCTGTCATTCTCTATGTCACCGTCAGATAATGTTGAAGAAGAATTTCTCAGGAGACAACTCTGGTTGTCATCTGTCCTACTTCTTTCTACAGTCCAGGGTCCACACAAATAGATAAAGCTCATAGAATTCTTGTATCTCTTATTAGGAAGGCAGCAAAGTGTAGTGGAAAGAGTACAGCACCTGGAATCAGGAGATCTGACTTTGCATCTTGGCTCTGCACTCAAAGCTAAAAAAATGTTGCTTTCTATCTCTGAGTCACTGCTTTTTGTTTATTTCTTTGTTTGTTTCATTTATAAAGCACAAGTGGTAATACACGAGGGAATACAATCTACTTGGCTTCATTCAGCATATCTGATAGAGTAAGATCAAGTAAACCGCTGTTAATGGAAGCCCCTTGGACCCTAAGAAGACCATTTAAATATTATTGATCATTCCTGTGGATATACAGGGAGTTATGATATACAGGGACCTGGGGCACCACACACCATCCTCCATGCTGCAGGGAGAAGTACAAGAAGGCCATCTCTCCCCATGGGTAACCCCGTGGAAGCTGGTGGGGGACTGCCTTTGGAGGAGAGTTGGAGGGAAGCACCTCCCCCTCTATTAACTCTTGAGAACTGTTCTTTGCCTCCAGTCCTTACCTTATTCCAGAATGGGGGGATGGGGGGGTGACCACATCAATTTCTGAACAGTAGTATTTTTTTAAGTTGACAATATGCATTGAAAATGGGTTCATCTAGTTAAATAATTCCTGGTTAAATAACTAGTTAGGGATATTTCGGTCTTGTAGCAATCCTCAAATCAGTTTTATATTTTTAGTGATACCATGGCTCAACCATTTTAAAAATAGGCAAGTAAATATCTTTCTGTTTTATTCTGATAATGGTCCCAGAGAGTCTTGGCATACATTTTGATAGAAGAGTGAAAGACTTTCAGAAAAAAAAAGAAAAGAGAGAAAAATAAAACGGAGGGAAAAATGAAAGTAACAACAAGACTTGAATAGAAGTGACGGTGTGACCATTTGTAACAGCAAAGAGTATATCTGACTGCCCTTCACAACACACCACAGAGTCATTAACAAAACGTCTTGCACTGCGGCTTGACCTCTGGTAGTATATTTCAAATACTGACGAGAGTAAATTTAATATAATTGAAAACAACATATTTAGGATCAACAAAACCAATAATTGTCTACAAAAATTAACAAACCTCTAATAAGAGTGATCAAGAATAAACAATATAAAAGTGTGTAGGGGTGGACTATATGTAATAGAGTTTTTTTAATCAAAGAAAATTTCATGAATAACTTTATATTTGGTAAATTTGAACACCAATAAAATGAACAATTTCTTGGAAAAATACAACATTAATATTAATTGAGAAATTTGAATTTGTATTTAAAGGTAAAAAAGAAAAGAGTTCCTGAAAAACATCAGGTCACAATGTTTTACTTGGCAAATTATGTGCACTCTTCAAGCTACTTATTATATCTATCTGAAAAAAAAAAACAAAAAACTGTTCCAGAGGATAAAAGTATGGCAAAATTCCCCAAGGAATTAGGAGTGGAATGGGAAATGGGTGGGAGAAGTGAAACATGCCAGAGTTCTCATGGACGTAGGAAGGAACATTAAATGGAAGGGGATAGTGAAAGTTTTCTAATATTCTTCTGATATTAAGATGGCAGAGAAGCAGGGGGGAAATAGAGTATCTTGAAGGGGAAACTGAAATTCACTGGACATATGTTTGTGCTGTTTGTGACTCATTACGTGAACAGAGAAAGGAAATCTGATCATTGATAACATGTAAAAACACAGTAGAAATTCCACAACAAGGTAGTGAAAAATGAAATGAATAAAAATTTGATCAAACTGTAAAAATAACATGCAAGAACGAGATTAAGAATCTAAAGTTAAGTAACACATTTAATGGAAGGAATAAATAGAAAAAAAATGGACTTATAAAAGAGAGAATATCAGGTTACATTTTACAAGGTTTCCAAAAAGTTGGGAAACATAGGATAAACTTCTTGTTAAGCAGTATGTTCGTTATAATTTGAAAACTATCTTCAATATTCTTTAAAACAAAAATTGTTCAGACAGGTTTTCAAGTGAGGTACCTCTCGATTTAAAGCAATGACTTCAATTTTGAATACTGCATGGACTGACCAAAAAGTCCATGGAAACACAAGAAAAACTGTGTGCTTATTGTACTTTTTCCAGATTAACAATTGAGACACAGAGGCAAAATGTGAAATGAGTATAGCTTTGTAGGACAATCCAGAGGAGTCTGTGTAAAACATAGGGAGAGAGAAAATCTTCTTAATATTGAAAATTCCAAATGGTTTAACAATCTCAGAATTAAAAGTTTTTAGATGGCAAAAATGTTACAAATAAAATCAGGAGGTAACAACCATATAATGGGAAAATATTTGTAATGTAGATGCTAAAGAATTAATATATATGGTATACAAAGATACAAAAATTTACAAGAAAATGACAGACAATCAAACAAAGTATCCAATAGCACAGCCTAAGAGTAAAAAAAAATCACAGAGGAGTTAATCTAAATGGGCAAGAAACACTTGAAAGAAATGGTTATTTGAAAAAAAAAAAAAAAAAGCTCAAAAAACCCAGAAAGATATCACTTTATACCCACCAGACTAGTAAAATTTAACAAGATCTATAAGACCTATTGTTGGCACAATGAGGGGAAATATTACTTTCATATATTTTCTGTGGAAATATGATGTGTTACAGCCACTTGGAAGGCAATCTGGCAAGATACACTAAAATTAAAAATAAACACATCCTTTGATGGGCCATTCCTCTTCTGGGGCTCTAACCCAATGAAATATAAGTACAAACATGTAGGGACATATGTAAAAAGCTATTTGTTGCAGCTATGTTTTAGCTGCAAGAAAACAAGCAAAATATTAACATCCATTAATAGAGGAGTAGATGAAGAAATTATAGGACACTTTTTCAGCATTTTATGAACATTTATTCATAATCATGAGCCCTTGTATTATTCAACCAATAAAAAATTACTGCTCTACTAATTTACTTGGAAATATTCCCAGAAGTAATGTTGAACAGAAAAAACAAGATACATAAAATATATTTAATATAATCTCATTTTTATAAAACAGTGATTTTTAAAAAATCCTTCTGCATGTGTATTTATATTATGTACACAGAGGGAAAGAAAGGTCAATTTCTCAGCTTACTCTTCTAGTCCTATATTCTAGTATAAATGGGAACTTGATGAATTACAGCTCAGAAAGGCATTAGAGTAGGCATTAAAGATCAATAGGGAAACAGTGGATACTTAATAAATGGTTCTGGGACAATTAGCTATGGGAGAAAAAGGTGAAATTAGATCTGTAGTGCACATCAAATGCTAATAAAATGCCTGGAAAGTTTTGAGAAAAATTTTTTTTAATTTTTAGATAAAATTTTTGCATGAACATAGGAAAATAGTTACCATATCTGGGGAAAGATTTCTTTTTTAAAAAAAAAGCACAATCCATAAAGGAAAAAATTTAACAAAAATGGCTATTTTTAATTTGACACTTCTATACACCAAGAGGTAATTAGGAGTGGAGAAAAACAGGCCACAGATTGGGAGGAGGTATTGGAAACTTTATATATGCATCAAATATAAGAAAACTACTAAATATTAATACAAGAGGACAACCCAACAAACAAGTAAAGGATTTGCATTATTTAAGGCAATGCTGCTAGCATCTCTAAAATTAAACCTCCAAGTTTCATTGGATTAACACAAAAGTTCATTTTCCATTCATGTAACAGTTCGAAGATAGTATTACTGGCTAATGGCCAGCTTTCCTCCACATGGTCCTCAGGGATTCAGATTCCTTCCATCTTGGAAAGCTCTCCATCTCCCAGGGCTTCAGAGGCCTCTGCAAACAGATAAAAGAGAAAAAAGGGTAGAGAAGGCACACTCACTTCTTATCCACCTCGATCCAGGTGTAACACATCATTTCTGCTCCTATTCCACTGGTAAGAGCAAGTCATCTGGTCCAACTGAGATGACAAGGGTGCCTAGAAATATTTCTGGATGATATCATTTATCAGCAACAGGTCCACAAAACCATAGGGGAGCATGAATCTTTGGCAGTGCCCTCTGCCACAGGTTATGAACTGGCTAGTGACAGAAGAAACTGGAAAGGTCTAGAAACAACAGAAACTTAACCTCAGCATTCATTAAGAAATTATCAATTAAACAACGAGACATATCAACTTTTGTTTTTACACTAAATATGGCTTTTAAAAATATATAAAAAGACCTGAGAATATAAAGTTGGCAAGATTGTAGGGAACCATTTTTAAACCATGTGGTTGAAAGCTTAAATTGATAGAAGCAATCTGGAAAGTAATTTAGCTATCAAGTAAAAATGAAGATTCCATTCCCTATGGCACAGTAATTCCTCATTTAAATGGACTCTCACATTTGCAAAAGAGGAAGTTGTAGGATGTTCATTTGAAGCACAGTTTGTAATGTCCAAAATGTGGGAAAATGCAGTAGGAAAATGGCTACATATAAATGGTGTTTCTTCATTTAATATAATTTATACTGCATTAAATTAAATAAACAACATCTGTATAGATCAACATAGAGAAACTAAAAAATATAAAGTTGAGAAACAGATCAAGTTGCAAAAGAGTACGTTTGGCAAGCCACCATTTATCCAACATTTTGAAATATAAAAAACAATAATACATACTGCTCGTGAAGACTTACAAAAGCACTACATGTATAAAAACAAACAGACATAAAACTCCCAACTTTAAGATAATGGTTACCTCAGCAAGTATGCTGGGAAAAGGAATGGGGGTGAGGGAAATTTTAGTTTACAGATCTGAAACAAAAATGGCAAAATACTAATGTTTAATGCCAGTGTTGGGTAAATGTATATTATATTATTTTCTGTGCTCTTCTCTGTGTTTCAAATTAAAATTATAAAATTTTCAAAATTGAAAATTTATTTATTGTTAATGAAATAAAAGCTTTGTCATCAGTCTGGGGCAGACTTTTGGAAATAGTTGATAGGCAAAATTCTTGCTGTCCAAAATCAGATTATAAGGTACCAGATATCTTTAGACACTTTTACAGGTAATTGAAAAACTTCAATGTTATTTTGTAATGGAAAGTAATCCATATTTAATGTTTTTAAACAGAATACTCTTCTACTCTATACTATACTATATTGTAGGACAAATCACATTAGTCTACCAAAATATGCCCGTACTTAAAAGATTATGTACAATTATCTCTGATAATTGCCATAGAAAAAATTGAGGACAAAAATTTGTTCTTTTAAAATATAGGACAGTGAATAAGAATAAAATAACTATTGCCATATATTAACAAAATAATTCATATCTGTACTTACATTTTCATCTCTAAGTATATTTGACAAAATCTCTATAGTTTTAGCAAAAATATGAGGTAGGAACTTTTATTCTTACAACTAAATATTCACATAACTAACTGGAGGACTTCAGCAGCAACTAATAAATAGTGAAATTGATAACTGAGTCCAGGCTTATCTTGTTTCTAATTCTTACTAATAAACACTAAGAAACACTCTCTTACTTTCCTTATTCCTAACGTAGAAAAGGATCAAATGAGAAATATCATTGAAAAGATACATCACAGTTTTTGAAAATAGGTGATTGTCTTTGTTCTCCTTTGTCCATTTATAGTGATTGTTCTTGCCCATAGTCTTGATAAAGTGTACAGGGATGGGCTCACTTCGATCTAATTTTGTGCTGTAAACAGGAAAGATGAGTACATTCAAAGATACCATTTTGTCGTTAAAATTTTGTACTCAAGTTTATTTTGTGTGAGCGTGAATTTCCCAGGTCCCAGCGTGAAGTCACCTCCCTTCTTGACTACTAAAAAGTATAATGAAATTTTTAAAAAGAAATACTCTAAAATGTTAGATAAAAACATTTCCTCATATGACTCTAAATGATAGAGCTATATTCTCTTCTGTTCAACTGACTGAGAAGACCAGCCCCATCCTGACATTCTTCATGTATAAGAGTGTATGAGAAGAATGTGTAAGAATGTTCAATCTTGCAAATAGTGTCCTGTTCTCCCATGAAGTACATCTGTCAAGGAGAATAGCTAACAAAGAAAATTTTGAATTTAGAACAAAATTTTGATCAATGAAATGTGACAGAGCAGTCAGAGGATTGTCATGAAAAAGCTGGAGATATCAATGTAAGGGCGACTTCGTACCAGAAAATGGCCATATCTAAAAAAAGACCACTTTCATTGCTGCTTACTAAACTCATAGTTCCAGCTAAATAGTAATAGTGGTAAACTTTGCAAAATTACAGATTAAACAAATTTAATTATTTATTTATTTATTATTTATTTTTGACTGCTTTGGATCTTCGTTGCTGTGCGTGGGCTTTCTCTAGTTGTGGCGAGTGGGGGCGGTGCGTGGGCTTCTCTTGTTGTGGAGCACGGGCTCTAGGCGTGTGGGCTTCAGTAGTTATGGCACGTAGGCTCAGTAGTTTTGGTGCATGGGCTTAGTTACTCAGTGGCATGTGGGATCTTCCCGGACCAGGGATCAAACCCATGTCCCCTGCATTGGCAGGCGGATTCTTAACCACTGCACCACCAGGGAAGACCCATATTAAACAAATTTAAACGTTTCTTTATTACAGGACTTCTCAGAGCCTTTATTTTGTTAATCAGATTAATTATTCTTCAAGAGAGGGCTTTACTATACATGACTGTGTGATCCTCCATTTTATTCAGGCTCTCTAACTCAATAAGTGGTTCCAGGAAAACACGTTGAGGACTTCTGCCCCTGAAACCTATGTCTTTCAATGTCCTGTCTTGCCTTTTACTCAGTACACGTTTGTTTATTGCATTCTTGCTCTGGACCTTGTACTATGGTGGAGGCTAGAGACCTCATGAAGTTCAAAGGCTAGTTGGAAAAGCAGATATGCAAACAAATTGTTTTAAATAGACTCAGTTCAAGGTTGGCTCTGGGTTAGAAAGATACTATAAGATAAGGAAGAACAAGCTTTTGCATTAACAGTGCAGTGGAGAATAAAGATCCCAACTGCTCAAAGTCAGAGAAGTAAAATTTAGGACTCTCGCACACCAGACTGAAAAGTAGCCAGGTCATCTTTAGTATACACCATGACACTGAACCTCCACGGGGAAGGGATATTGATATTTTTTTTCTTTTCAGCAATATTTTTAAAAGATCTAGTATAGACTAAACACTTATTTATTGAATTAATTATTGACTGAATGTATGTCCCCCACCCTAAGCCCACATCCCTGTCAGGAACTCACCTAGGATACTCTTCTCTCAAGCTTGTGACTCTAAGTCTTTGTTTTTAAACTCACTCCTTAATTTCCCAGATGGATATCTCCTGAAGCTCTGTGCTCTCTATCCATAGTTGAAGAATTCTTTACTGAACCAGTTGAAAAATGACTTCCTTTAGTTTCTCCAGAAATTTACTTGTTTTCCTATCTTATTTCTCAAAGCGAGATTTTTCTATCTTCCAAGGAAACAGTCACTATATCTGACGCACTCATTCTTACCCATGTGCTAATGGGAGTGTGTTAATTTTAGACCTCCAAGAAGTAGATGGAATTAGGAGGGTAAGAGAGTTCTGGGGGGTAATGCTCATGAAATTTAAAGAGAAGGGAATAGGAGAGGATGAGGAATCCTTCCGTCTGCAACGCAGTTCCGACATCTGTGAAGGAGAGGGTAAAGGAAGCAGGACTGGGGAGGAGTTCTCAGACTACAGCACAGTTCTGAGAAGATTTCAGCCAGGCCAATGGATAGTCCTTGAGACAAAGTTACACATTACAGGAGACTCAAGTTAGGTGGGAATGGCTGTGGCGCTCAGCCACTGACGGCCTGGAAGGGGAAGATAGGCCTTGAGGGGAACAGCGGGTGCATGAAGTGAGGGAGCAGCAGCTGCATCTGTCAGTCAATTATGTTCTTTGCAGAGGATCTGAGTGGTGTGTTTTTATGACCATGACCGCCACAGGGAAAGAACTTAGAAGTGCCCCATTAGTGTTTCTCTCCCTGCCCTGGTAACAATTGGGCATTTCCTAGTGCTCTCCGAAAACAAGGCTCTGCTCTTATTTACTCTTGTGCTTTCCCTTCTCTGTGGGCACACACAGAAAATACTAATATATCGACAACACATTGCAGTACATAAACAGAGGCTCAGGGGCTCCAGCAATGCAGAGGACTGATGCAATCTGTATCCTAAACTTTCTTAACCCATTTGAAGCACTGTGTAGTGAAATTGTGATCTAACCCATTAGTTATTTTTGAGAAGGTTTTCTGCATTGTGATTCTCAACCCTGGCTGTATATCTACAAAGTGCAGCTCCCCTTACCTATGATGTGGTTGCACAGTGACAGAAGTTCTATAGGAAAATCAGGACGCATGTTTGATCCTTTTGCTTTATTTACCCGTTTTCAAAATAGTCAGTTACACAGTATTCTATACCTTTTCTTCTTCAGCCAGGCCACCAAAACATAAAAGCTCTTAGCTATATGTGTTGATTAAATATGTGTCAGACATCTCTAAAAAGTATGTTTTTCTAAAAAACATGGCTCCCTCCTAAATGCCAAGGCATGGGAATAACTTGATTTTTAATCAGGAAAATGTGTTAGGTGATATTTTTAACCAGCCACATCTTTGTTTTCTAAGTATTTTGGCAAGCCTGAGTGGATTTGTATGCAATTTCACCCAATTAAGAGATCTTCATTTATAAATTGCAAAGTTCAAGACCCAAAGATCCCTCTCTTGGGTGGGAACTGATACCCGGACACCAATATTTCCATGTGATATACAGAGATTTGGGGAAGTGAGAAGGTGGTGCCAGACGTGAAGAGTCAGTCAGCTGATGTGGGAGGAAAATAGATCAAAGGTCTGCCCTCAACTCTTTTGCTCTGAAAGGCCAGAGGAATCCCCTTTAAAAAGTTTCTGAGTCATGTATGTTGAATTTAATGGGCATGTCCTTCCTCAACCCTTTAGTTGGCAGGATGAAGCCCATAATGTACACACTGAACACGTCTTTTATTGGTTGCCCTTGTGTTCCCAGCAGGTTACTGGGGGTCACAGAAAAAGAGAACAGGAAGGCATGGATCCTGCTTTCGGGGTTTACATTGCAGTTGAGTACAACTGAAATGACTCTTCCCCATGGGCAGGCTTGCAACGCTCCTTGCTCAAGAACAGAGAACTGATAGCACTTAATATACAGTCCAATGCATGTAGGCCCTTAGATGATGAAGTGTGGCCATGAGACAGAAGGAGGAGGACACTTGGATATAAATTTGAGAGACCCGGACTTTTGGTCTTAGTTTGTCTCTAACTTTCTAGGTCACCCAAGTCAATCAGTGTATTTGTTCTAGCTTTCAATTTTTTTGGTTAATAAATCCTGGATTAAATACTCTTTACCTCTCTCAGGAGTATGTTTCTAATACTAAATGGTGGTTATATAATCTAAGGAAAACATGTTATAGGCAGGAACCTCTGTGCACTGTATCCACTGGTATGAAAGACTGAGGGAAAAACAAGTCATAGACCCTGCGGGCAAGGGCCACTTTCTACTGGGAGAACTACCCAGTTCTGTTGTGCATCCAGCGTGGAGCTGTGACTATACAATAAAGTGGGCAGCATGCTCTAACAGAGGTCCAAGAAAGGTAAGATAGGAGTGTCTAGGCATATTCATTGATTTTAAATATTTTACTTTCAAAGTTAGCGGTCCCCAAACTTTTTGGCACCAGGGACCAGTTTCACGGAAGATAACTTTTCCATGGACCGGGGTGTGTGTGTGTGGCGGGGATGGTTTCAGGATGATTCAAGCGCATTACATCTATTGTGTAGTTTATTTCTATTATTTTTACATTGTAATATATAATGAAATAATTATACAACTCACCGTAATGCTGACAGGAGGCAGAGCTCAGGCGGTAACGCGAGCGATAGGGAGCGGCTGTAAATACAAATAAAGCTTTGCTCACCCACCCGTGCCTCACCTCCTGCTGTGTGGCCCGGTTCCTAACAGGCCACGGTCCGGGGGTTGGGGACCCTTGTTCTAAGGCATTGAAAAAAAGTCAAAAGACCTCTCGTACAAGATGGATTATTTCTTCTCCCTGTTTTGTTTTTTTGTTTGTTTAGGCTGTGCCACGTGGTTTGTGGAATCTTAGTTACCCAGCCAGGGATCGAACCCAGGCCAGGCAGTGAGAGCACCGAGCACTAACCACTGGACCACTGGGGAAATCCCTTCTCCCTGTTTTAAAATGTTCCATAAAATTTGGGTATTATTGTTTCCTATTCTCCTTAGAACTTGCCATGCTAGACAGGTAGATCTCATGATTCTTACTTATTTCTGCTGCGGTAGCTTCTGAATGGTGGTACTTCTGCCTATAAATATATGTGCTCTTCTCCTTTTTTCACATTTATCCCATTCCTACCTTCCTTCGATGCCCAGTTTATCTTTCTTTTCCTCTGTGATGCTTTCCTCAGAACTCTTGCGTCTGCATCACTCACTTTGTTACCTACTTATCCTTTACTTTGTAATGTTATTGTGACTGTTTCTTCAGGAGTCTGGGGCTTGTTTTCCTGATGAGGCAGTAAAATTTAATCAATATCAGGGAGTGCCTGCTTTGCACAAGACACCGTGTTAGAGATTTCTGACTTCAGGGTAGAGTAAGATAGCCCCAACCTTTAGGAAATGTAGAGTGGAATTGGAAGATGGACGTCAGCACAGTTTAAAGGAGAGAAGACTTTAGGAAGAAGTCAGCCCCTGGTGATACCTTTCCTCATCAGGAAATAATGGGGAAAGTTGGGCCAGACAACAGGAAGGGCTTTTAGGTCAGAAGGGAGATCAAAGGAAAAAGCACAGATGTGAATCTCATCTTTCATTTCTTTTTAACTTTCCACAGAAGCTGGTCAAAGTGCTAAGTACATTCGTGGGAGCTCAAGCACTAAGAATTGAATTTCACAGAAGGAAGGAAAGTGGGGAAGTAACTCTATCTGAGGAGCCAGACAACTCAATATTCTGGGCTGTCTCTTTTTTAAATCAAATCAAGCTTGAATATGTATCCAACTATTTAAGTTCAGAATGTTCATGGAACAGAGATCGCAGTGGTCATGGAGTTGCTCGTTACTTGTCATTTATGTCCTGCTCAGAAACCTGGGGACCTCCGTAAGCTCTTTGTATAACTTCCCAATACGCCATCAGCAGCTCTGATGAGAGGCAGTATCTTCAGTATATACTTTCATTTCTTTTAGTTAAGAGCTTACGAGGTAGAGGAAGTCAGAACTCTAACCCTTTAACTCAGCAGTGAACACAAGTAATCAATCACAGCAAAACAAAAGTGTTAATGGGGGTCATGGGTTTCATGTCTTCGTATCCAGGTAGTACTGTACTTGAATGATGATCTATACCAAGATCATCCTTCTTATTTTTAAAAGCAAATACATTATTCTACTTTCATTGGTAATTTATTCATTTCACTGATTTACAAATTTAGCCCAATTACATTTTATGCTTTCTTCTACCACGTTTGCTTGTTTACATTTTAAGTTAAACCACTAAAAACTCTGCTCCGAGGTGACATTAAATTAACTTTACTTTTGCTGTAGAAGTTCACTGCTTAACAGGGTCTTTATATGTTTTTAACTTTTAAACATGTGCAAGTGTTTTCCACAAGGAGCTTTTCAGTTTGCTCTGGTTTCCATTGTGACCACCTCATTGTACTGACCACCCACCAGTTCCTTGTTTTTCATGCATAATAAATTTCAGAACCAAGTTTCAGCCAACATTTCTGGTAGAAACTCCTACCTCAAGGGAGGGAAGCTAGGTATTCTTTTGATTTATTAATTGACCATTAAGCATAGGCATTTAAATGCCTGCAAAAAAACAAGTGCTGAAATGAAGTCTAGGTGGCCAAAGAATAAAGTTTCCTGTAAACAAAATAAAATGAAACTCAAAGATACCCTGGAGAAACCATATTTAGGGAAGTTTCAGAGGGCATATTTTTATTAGCCTCAAGTACAGAGAGAGTATACAAATTTCTGGTGGAATTCTGGGCACTTATCAAAATATCCCCCTCGCTCAACCAATGGGACATTTTAAGGAGGAATTTAATAATGACTTGGAAATGACAACTGCTGCCCAGAAGCCAATTTAATATTCAGGCTTCTCAACAGTTCAAATATCAAGTGTCCATGATTTGCATTTCTATACATCTGGGAGGTACATAAAGGATTTTTTTTTTTTTTTTTGACCAAGTGTTTTCTCTAGGTACAATGCAAGGAAAGACATTTCTGGTTTTTTGGGGTTTTTTTTTTTAACATCTTTTTACAAATTATTTGGGTTTTGGTGTGTTGTACAACAATAAGGTGCTGCTATCCTTTGATCTTTTTGAAGATCCTCCCACACACAAAGTCACATTCCAGTTGCCATTCTGATATCTTTCTGATTCATGTGATTGGAATGTAGCTGCAGATCACAGAGCTGATTTTCTGGCTGTTGGCAAAGGTCTTCTCCTGAATATTACCTTTGCTAATACTGGAAATCCTCTAAATTCTACCATTTGATATTTATTAATTTTGTCCCCTACACGTTAAACTACAAATACTCCGACCCCGGGACAAAGGTAGCATAATGCTCCTAGTTCTGATTCTTATTTACAGCCTTCCCAACTGTTCAGTTGGCAACAGATTTTGATGGAGAGATAGAGCGAGAACAGAAAGACCATGAGGAAGCCTGACCCTGAGGGAATGGGGGAGATGCTATAAAAGAAAGAAGAGACAAGCAGGGGAGCATTATTGGGAGATTAGGCATGAAGATTCACATTTTTAAGAGCCAACTTAATGTCACTTTCTCCCTGAAGTCCTCCCCATGTGTGTGATCAGAAGCAAGATGACACCACTCTCCTATCAAATCTAGGAGGACTCAGCACCAACATCGTGATAATCCCACATACTCCCTTGCACTGTGGTAGTTTTTACAAATGTTTAATCTCCTGTTTTGTGCATAGATATATTTTATAAATTTCTCTGATCCTCTTTTATTGTCCTTTTATTTTTTAACATCTTTATTGGAGTATAATTGCTTTACAATGGTGTGTTAGTTTCTGCTATAAAACAAAGCTAATCAGCTATACATATACATATGTCCCCATATCCCCTCCATCTTGCGTTTCCCTCCCACCCTCCCTATCCCACCCCTCTAGGTGGTCACAAAGCACAGAGTTGATCTCCCTGTGCTATGTGGCTGCTTCCCACTAGCTATCTATTTTATATTTGGTAGTGTATATATGTCCATGCCACTCTCTCACTTCATCCCAGTTTACGCTTCCCCCTCCCCATGTCATCAAGTCTATAATCTACGTCTGTGTCTTTATTCCAGTCCTGCCCCTAGGTTCTTTAGAACCATTTTATTTATTTTTTACATTCCATATATATGTGTTAGCATATGGTATTTGTTTTTCTCTTTCTGACTTACTTCATTCTGTATGACAGACTCTAGGTCCATCCACCTTACTAGAAATAACTCAATTTCGTTTCTTTTTATGACTGAGCAATATTCCATTCTATACATGTGCCACATCTTCATTATCCATTCATCTTTCAATGGACACTTAGGTTGCTTCCATGTCCTCGCTATTGTAAATAGTGCTGCAATGAACATTGCAGTACATGACTCTTTTTGAATTACAGTTTTCTCAGGGTATATGCCCAGTAGTGGGATTGCTGGGTCATATGGTAGTTCTATTTTTACTGTTTTGAGGAACCTCCATACTGTTCTCCATAGTGGCTGTATCAATTTACATTCCCACCAACAGTGCAAGAGGGCTCCCTTTTCTCCACACCCTCTCCAGCATGTATTGTCTGTAGATATTTTGATGATGACCATTCTGACTGGTGTGAGGTGATATCTCATTGTAGTATTTTTCTTTTTTTTTTTTTTTTTTTTGCGGTACATGGGCCTCTCACTGCTGTGGCCTCTCCCATTGCGGAGCACAGGCTCTGGACGCGCAGGATCAGCGGCCATGGCTCACGGGCCCAGCCACTCCGCGGCATGTGGGATCTTCCCAGACCAGGGCACGAACCCGTGTCCCCTGCATTGGCAGGCAGACTCTCAACCACTGCGCCACCAGGGAAGCCCTCACTGTAGTTTTGATTTGCATTTCTCTAATGATTAATGTTGTGGAGCATCCTTTCATGTGTTTGTTGGCAATCTGTATATCTTCTTTGGAGAAACGTCTGTTTAGGTCTTCTGCCCATTTTTGGATTGAGTTGTTTGTTTTTTGATACTGAGCTGCATGGGCTGCTTGTAAATTTTGGAGATTAATCCTTTGTTAGGTGCTTCATTTGCAAATATTTCTCCCATTCTGAGGGTTGTCTTTTCGTCTTGTTTATGGTTTCCTTTGCTGTGCAAAAGCTTTAAAGTTTCATTAGGTCCCATTTGTTTATTTTTGTTTTTATTTCCATTTCTCTAGGAGGTGGGTCAAAAAGGATCTTGCTGTGATTTATGTCATAGAGTGTTCTATGTTTTCCTCTAAGGGTTTTATAGTGTCTGGCATTACATTTAGGTCTTTAATCCATTTTGAGTTTATTTTTGTGTGTGATGTTAGGAAGTGATCTAATTTCATTCTTTTACATGTAGATGTCAAGTTTTCCCAGCACCACTTATTGAAGAAGCTATGTTTTCTCCACTGTATATTCTTGCCTACTTTATCAAAGATAAGGTGACCAGATGTGCATGGGTTTATCTCAGGGCTTTCTATCCTGTTCCATTGATCTATATTTTTGTTTTTGTGCCAGTACCATACTGTCTTGATTACTGTAGCTTTGTAGTATAGTCTGAAGTCAAGGAGCCTGATTCTTCCAGCTCCATTTTTCTTTCTCAAGATTGTTTTAGCTATTCAGGGTCTTTTGTGCTTCCATACAAATTGTGAAATTTTTTGTTCTAGTTCTGTAACAAATGCCACTAGTAGTTAGATAGGGATTGCATTGAATCTGTAGACTGCCTTGGGTAGTATAGTCATTTTCACAATGTTGATTCTTCCAATCCAAGAACATGGTATACCTCTCCATCTGTTTGTATCATCTTTAATTTCTTTCATCAGTGTCTTATAGTTTTCTGCATACAGGTCTTTTGTCTCCTTAGGTAGGTTTATTCCTAGGTATTTTATTCTTTTTGTGGCAGTGATACATGGGAGTGTTTCATTCATTTCTCTTTCAGATTTTTCATCATTAATGTATAGGAATGCAAGAGATTTCTGTGCATTAATTTTGTATCCTGCTACTTTACCAAATTCATTGATTAGCTCTAGTAGTTTTCTGGAAGCATCTTTTGGATTCTCTATATATAGTATAATATCTTCTTCAAACAGTGACAGCTTTACTTCTTCTTTTCTGATTTGGATTCCATTCATTTCTTTTTCTCCTCTGATTGCTGTGGCTAAAGCTTCCAAAACTATGTTGAATAATAGTGGTGACAGTGGACAACCTTGTCTTGTTCCTGATCTTAGAGGAAATGGTTTCAGTTTTTCACCATTGAGAACGATGTGGGCTGTGGGTTTGTCAGAAATGGTCTATATTATGTTGAGGTAAGTTCTCTCTATGCCTACTTTCTGGAGGGTTTTTATCATAAATGGGTGCTGAATTTTGTCAAAAGCTTTTTCTGCATCTATTGAGATGATCATATGGTGTTTATCTTTCAATTTGTTAATATGGTGTATCACATGGATCGATTTGAGTATATTCAGGAATCCTTGTATTCCTGGGTAAACCCCACTTGATCATGATGTGTGATCCTGTTAGTGTGCTGTTGGATTCTGTTTGCTTAGTATTTGGTTGAGGATATTTGTATCTATGTTCATCAGTGATATTGGCCTGTAGTTTTCTTTTTTTGTGGCACCTATGTCTCATTTTGGTATCAGGGTGATGGTGGCCTCGTAGAATGAGTTTGGGAATGCTCCTCCCTCTGCTATATTTTGGAAGAGTTTGGCAAGGATAGGTGTTAGCTCTTCTCTAATGTTTGAAAGAATTCACCTGTGAAGCTACCTGGTCCTGGGCCTTTGTTTGTTGGAAGATTTTAAATCACAGTTTCAATTTCAGTGCTTGTGATTGGTCTGTTTATATTTTCTATCTCTTCCTAGTTCAGTCTCAGAAGGTTGTTCTTTTCTAAGAATTTGTCCATTTCTTCCAAGGTGTCCATTTTATTGGCATATAGTTGCTTGTAGTAATCTCTCATGGTCCTTTGTATTTCTGCAGTGTCTGTTGTTACTTCTCTTTTTGCATTTCGAATTGTATTGATTTGAGTCTTCTCCCTTTTTTTCTTGATGAGTCTGACTAACGGTTTATCAATTTTGTTTATCTTCTCAAAGAACCAGCTTTTAGTTTTTTGATCCTTGCTATTGCTTCCTTCATTTCTTTTTCATTTATTTCTGATCTGATCTTTATGATTTCTTTCCTTCTGATAACTTTGGGGCTTTTTTGTTCTTCCTTCTCTAATTGCTTTAGGTGTAAGGTTAGATGGTTTATTTCAGATGTTTCTTGTTTATTGATGTAGGATTGTATTGCTATAAACTTCCCTCTGAGAACTGTTTTTGCTGCATCCCCTAGGTTTTGGGTGGTTGTGTTTTCTTTGTCATTTGTTTCTAGGTATTTGTTGTTTCTTCTTGGATTTCTTCAGTGATCTATTGGTTATTGAGTAGTGTATTGTTTAGCCTGCATGTGTTTGTATTTTTTACAGATTTTTTTCCTGTAATTGATATGTAGTCTCATACTGTTGTGGTCAGAAAATATACTTGATATGATTTCAATTTTCTTAAATTTACCAAGGCTTGATTTGTGACCCGAGATATGATTTATCCTGGAGAATGTTCCATGAGCACTTGAGAAGAAAGTGTATTCTTTTGTTTTTGGATGGAATGTCCTATAATATCAATTATGTGTCTCTTGTTTAACATATTATTTAAAGCTTGTGTTTCCTTATTTATTTTCATTTTGGATGATCTGTCCATTGGTGAAAGTGGGGTGTTAAAGTCCCCTACTATGATTGTGTTACTGTTGATTTCCCCTTTTATGGCTGTTAGCATTTGCCTTATGTATTGAGGTGCTCCTATGTTGGGTATGTAAATATTTTCAATTGTTATACCTTCTTCTTGGGTTGATCCCTTGATCATTATGTAGTGTCCTTCTTCCTCTCTTATAATAGTTTTTATTTTAAAATCTATTTTGTCTGATATGAGAATTGCTACTCCAGCTTTCTTTTGATTTCCATTTGCATGGAATATCTTTTTCCATCCCCTCACTTTCAGTCTGTATGTGTTCCTAGGTCTGAAGTGGGTCTCTTGTAGACAGCTTATATATGGGTCTTGTATTTGTATCCATGCAGCCAGTCTACGTCTTTTGGTGGGAGCATTTAATCCATTTACATTTAAGGTACTCATCGATATGTATGTTCCTGTTACCATTTTCTTAATTGTTTTGAGTTTGTTATTGTAGGCCTTTTCTTTCTCTTGTGTTTCCTGCCTGAAGAAGTTCCTTTAGCATTGGTTGTAAAGCTTGTTTGGAGGTGCTGAAGTATCTTTAACTTTTGCTTTTCTGTAAATGTTTTAATTTCTCTGTCATAATCTTGGTTGTAGGTTTTTCCCTTTCATCACTTTAAATATGTCCTGCCACTAATTTCTGGCTTGCAGAGTTTCTGCTGAAAGATCAGCTGTTAACCTTATGGGGATGCCATTGTATGTTATTTGCTGTTTTTCCCTTGCTGCTATTCATACTTTTTCCTTGTATTTATTTTTGATAGTTTGATTAATATGCGTCTTGGTGTGTTTCTCCTTGGATTTATCCTGTACAGAACACTCTTAGCTTCCTGGACTTGATTGACTATTTCCTTTCCCATATTAGGGAAGTTTTCAACTGTAATCTCTTCAAATATTTTTTCAGTCCCTTTCTTTTTCTCTTCTTCTTCTGGGAGCCCTGTAATTTGAATGTTGATGTGTTTAATATTGTCCCAGAGGTCTCAGAGACTGTCCTCAATTCTTTTCATTCTTTTTCTTTATTCTGCTGTGTGGTAGTTATTTCCACTATTTTATCTTCTAGGTCACTTATCCACTCTTCTGCCTCAGTTATTCTGGTAATGATTCCTTCTAGAGAATTTTTATTTCATTTACTGTGTTGTTCACCATTTTTTGTTTGTTCTTTAGTTCTTCTAGGTCCTTGTTAAACGTTTCTTGTATTTTCTGCATTCTATTTCCAAGATTTTGGATCATCTTTCTTATCATTACTCTGAATTCTTTTTCAGGTAGACTGCATATTTCCTCTTCATTTGTTTGGTCTGATGGATTTTTACCTTGCTCCTTCATCTGTTGTGTGTTTCTCTGTCTTCTCATTTTGCTTCACTTACTGTGTTTGGGGGTCTCCTTTTTTCAGGCTGCAGGTTCGTAGTTCCTGTTTTTTTTGGTGTCTGCCCCCAGTTGCTAAGTTTGGTTCAGTGGGTTATGTAGGCATCCTGGTGGAGGGCACTGTAGCCTGTGTTCTGGTGGATGAGGCTGGATCTTGTCTTTCTGGTGGGCACGACCACGTCTGGTGATGTGTTGTAGTGTGTCTGTGACCTTATTATGATTTTAGGCAGCCTCTCTGATGATGGGTGGGGTTGTGTTCCTGTTTGTTAGTTGTTTGGCATAGGGTGTCCAGCACTGTAGCTTGCTGGTCGTTGAGTGGAGCTGGGTCTTAGCGTTGAGATGGAGATCTCTGGGAGAGCTTTCGCAGTTTGATATTACGTGGAGCTGGGAGGTCTCTGATGGACCAATGTTCTGAACTCGGCTCTCTGACGTCAGAGGCACAGGCCTGACACCTGGCCAGAGCACCAAGACCCTGTCAGCCACACATCTCAGAAAAGGGAGAAAAAAAGAAAGAAAGGAAAATAAAATTATTAAAGTAAAAATTAAAAATATTATTAAAAATTTAGAAAAATTAAAATGTAATTAAGAAAAAGAAAAAAAAGTCAGACAGAACCCTAGGACAAATGGTAAAAGCAAAGGTACACAGACAAAATCACACAAAGAAGCATTCACATACACACTCATAAATAGAGGAAAAGGAAAATAATATAAAAATATCTATATAAAAAAAAGGAAGAGAGCAACCAAATCAATAAACAAATCTACCAATGATAATAAACTAAGATAAACATAAAACCAGAAACAAATTAGATGCAGAAAGCAAACCCCAAGTCTACAATTTCTCCCAAAGTCCACTGCCTCAATTTGGGGATGATTCATTTTCTATTCATGTATTCCACAGATGCAGGTACATCAAGTTGATTGTGGATATTTAATCCGCTGCTCCCAAGGCTGCTAGGAGTGATTTCCCTTTCTCTTCTGTGTTCGCACAGCTCCCTGGGTTCAGCTTTGGATTTGGACCTGCCTCTGCCTGTCAGTCGCCTGAGGGCATCTGTTTTTCGCTCAGACAGTTCTGGGTTAAAGGAGCTGCTGACTCAGGGGCTCTGGCTCACTCAGGCCAAGGGGACAGAGGGGTACGGATGCGGGGCAAGCCTGTGGCGGCAGAGGCTGGCGTGACGTTGCACCAGCCTGAGGTGCGCCGTGCATTCTCCCGTGGGAAGTTGTCCCTGGATCACGGGACCCTGGCAGTGGCGGGCAGCACAGCCTCCCCGGAAGGGGAGTGTGGATAGTGACCTGTGCTCGCACACAGGCTTCTTGGTGGCGGCAGCAGCAGCCTTAGCGTCTCATGCCCGTCTCTGGGGTCCACGCCGATAGCCTTGGCTTGTGCCCGTCTCTGGAGCTCCTTTAAGCGGCGCTCTTAATCCCCTCTCCTCGCGCACCAGGAAACAAAGAGGGAAGAAAAAGTCTCTTGCCTCTTCGGCAGGTCCAGACCTTTTCCCGGACTCCCTCCCGGCTAGCCGTGGTGCATTAACCCCTTCAGGCTGTGTTCACGCCGCCGACCCCAGTCCTCTCCCTGCACTCTGACCGAAGCCCGAGCCTCAGCTCCCAGCCCCGCCCACCCCAGCGGGTGAGCAGACAAGCCTCTCGGGCTGGAGTGCTGGTCGGTACCAATGCTCTGTGTGGGAATCTCTCTGCTTTGCCCTCTGCACCCCCATTGCTGTGCTGTCCTCCGTGGCTCCAAAGCTTCACCCCCACCCCCCGCCACCCCCGTCTCCACCTGCAAAGGGCCTTCCTAGTGTGTGGAAACCTTTCCTCCTTCACCGCTCCCTACCACTGGTGTGGGTCCCGTCCCTATTCTTTTGTCTCTGTTTATTCTTTTTTCTTTTGCCCTACCCAGGTACGTGGGGAGTTTCTTGCCTTTTGGGAAGTCTGAGGTCTATTGCCAGTGTTCAGTAGGTGATCTGTAGGAGTTTTTCTACATAGAGATGTATTTCTGATGTATTTGTGGGGAAGAAGGTGATCTCCACGTCTTACTCCTCTGCCATCTTGAAGGTCTCCCCTATTGTCCTTCTAATTCACAGCCAGTTTGCATAAACCCGAGGCAAGTCACTTTATACAGTATTTAATTCTTCAGTGACAGCATGAGGAAGGGGAAGAAAGACTCTCTTCTTTTACGGAATGAGTGATGCTCCCCTGAACTATAACCTCACATTACAGTGCGGACACATAGAGGCTGCCTTTGGCTATAAGAAAAGCATGCTGTAAACTAGAACACAGCCACCCTTAAACAAATACTCTATGTGATTAGATTACATACTATTTGAATAATAACAGTAGTATTCATGTTTGCATAGGTCTTTATCCTCACTGAAATAGAGCAGTCTGTGATGATGTCAGGCATTTGTTAATTTCTCTCTGTGTCTCTCTTGTGTCTGTTTTTCTCTCTCTGTGTCTCTGTCTCTGTCTCTTTTTCTGTTTCAAGTAGAGATAAGTCATCTGAAGCTAAGAGAAGTTAAATGTCTTGCCTAAAGACCAGAAAGTTCCAGTGGATGCAGAGCATACTAGGTGCAGAAAGGGAGATTTGCATCCCTTTAATCCCATAAGTGGCTTACGGATCTTTTTCTGGAAAAGAATGCCTACACTTTTTCCTCTAATTTTGGAATTGCCATCCTTCTGTTTATCCAGGCACAAGCCTCAGAACCATTTCATTTCCACTTTTGACATCAAAATCCAAGATCCCTTGATTCTATCTTGGCAGTGTTCAAAACATTTATTTTCACTGAAAAAGCCTTACTGCCAATTTCCCTGCCTAGACTATTGCAATAAACACATAAATATATTAAACATTCAACCCATTTTCTACACTGCCAGAGTAGTCTTCTTAAAGTTTTGAATATTTCACTACCTGATTCAACTATCCATTGATGAGTGTAGGATGAAAACCATATCCTATTTAACATGATTTTCAAAATATGAACTCTGTTTCCTATCTGAATACTTGATTTCCTTACTTCCCATCTAGTCATCCAAGAAAAGAAGACTCCTAGTCTTTCCCAAGCATGGCTGTGCTTTTCTGATTCTGTGCTGCTTCTCACTCTTTTCTCAGCATCATATCTACAGCTAAAATTTATTGAACTTATGCCATGCTC
The DNA here is from genome assembly GCF_059928025.1 of Delphinapterus leucas. Classification (NCBI taxonomy): domain Eukaryota; kingdom Metazoa; phylum Chordata; class Mammalia; order Artiodactyla; family Monodontidae; genus Delphinapterus; species Delphinapterus leucas. The sequence goes on from NC_143140.1 coordinate 74,398,221, forward strand.
TGGGTTCTGCTTAAGCAATGTATATACATTATCTCACTTATCTCTCACAACAACCCCATGAGATGAGTTTTCTTCTTCCTATTTTAAGTTGGTAAGCAGAGATTAAGTAAACTTCCAGAGTTATAAAACAAATGGAAGCAGAATGTGAATCCACTTTTATCCGACACTCTTCTTCTTTCCTTCTCTTATTTGGAAAATTTCCCAACTTACATGTTCTATCTCAGACACAAATATTGTGTTCCCCTTTTTATGTTCTTTGTGTCATGTTGTATTTAATTTGTTAATACCATTAAGGATTTTTGCAACTAAGCTGGTGAGGAATATTTGTCTGTAGTTTTCTTGTCCTGAATTTTATTTTTCCTTTCTGATTTTTGCATCAGAGGAATAAGAAACTCATAAAATAAGTTGGGGAATGTTCCCTTTTCTTCTATTTTCTGACAGAATTTGTGTAGAATTGATATTACTTTTTTCTTTAATGTTTGATGGGATTTACCAATCAAGCCATCTAGGCTCAGACTTTTCTTTATAGAAAGAATTTTAATTATTAATTCAATATTTGAATTGATGTAGGGCTATTCGGATTTTCTGTTCCTTCTTGAGTCAAATTTTGACAGTTTTCTTTTTTTCAAGGAACTTGTTCATTTAACCAAAGTATTATATTTATTTGTATAAGGTTTTCCATAATATTATCTTTTGATATCTGTAGAATCCTCTTGAAACTGAGCAGGACAATGTCGGGTCCTCCTGGGTACAAAAGCCTTTACATGTCCCCCATTTCTTGTCTGTAGGATAAAGGCTTCAGCCTCCTAGACCTTCCCTGAGTTCCAAAGGGAAGATTCAAACAGTTACTAATCAGGGAAGGGAAGGAATGTAAAAACAAAGAATGAGCAGTCAAGAAACAATAGTGCAGCATGGGACAGGGTCCTGGTTCCTCCTCAAGGGATAAACAGAACAATCTGGTACATATCTCTGAGTTCTTCTACAGGAATTAAAGCCCCCATCCAGGTGGAGGATGGTAACTTCAGGCTGAGGATAAGATTCCTGGAACACCACCCTGTTACCTCACCACCAACCAACCAGAAGAAAGTCACACCCTGCAGTCCTCACCCCCAGTTTTGCTTATAAAAACTCTTCCCTGAGAACTATTGGGGAGTTTAGGATTTTTTGATCATGAGCCACCCATTCTCCTTGTTTGACCCTTGTCTTTCTCTGCTCTAGACTCCAGTGTTTCTGTTTGTTTGGCCTCACTGTGTGTCAAGCACAGGAACTTACATTCAGCAACACTTTCATCTCTTTCATTCCTGACATTGATAATTTGTATGTTTCCTCTTTTTTTATTGACCAGACTAGCTAGAGTTTCATCAATTTTATCAAGATTTTCAAAAATTTCCTATTTCTTCTTATTTCACTTATTTTCCTTATTCCTCTATTCTATTTCATTGATTTCTGCTCTTTCTTTGTTTCACTCATTCTACTTAGAAAGGATTTAATTTTAGCTCTTAGATTGAAAGCTTATATCATTGATTTTATATCTTCCATTTCTAATATAAGTATTGAATGCTACAAATTTCCCTTTAAGCACTGCTTTGATTTCATTCCACAGATTTTGCAATATTGTACATTCATTATCATTCATCTCAAAATATTTTCTAATTCCCCTTTTGATTTCTTCTTTGGCCAATGGGTTAATTTAATTTCCAAGTATTTGTTTAATTGCCAAATTGTTTAATCTCTAAATATTCAAGGGAATTTCCAGCTATGTTTCTGTTTGAATTCAATTTTTTTTTGTTAGATGATGGGGTTTAAGGCTGACCACCCCAAGATATGCCACTCTGGCACGTGGATTATTTCAAGCTGAAATCAACCAAGGCCCAAAAGAATCAGGAAGAAGCTTTGGAACTCCCCTTTACTGCCTAACAGAATTTAAGATAGAAGGCCTGTTCCAGGAAGAAGATATCACCATAGATAACTATAGTAAGCTATGAACTTGTATGGTAGGCAGGGAGGAACCTAGCAAGGCCCTTTTGATCAAAGTCCTATCTGTGTCCCATTGTCTCTAGATGGCTCAACCAACAGTTATTTAATGAACATTAACTCTTCATCTTCCTGTGAATTACCTTACTTCCCTGTGAAGTCCCAGACCCCTACTTCCTTCTCCTTAGTCCAGAATGACACATATACCTCATCTTGACTTACTGTCTTTGGGATTCTTCAGGCTTATGTGAATTTCCCATATGTACTTGATAAACTTAATTTTTCTCCTGTTAATCTGCCTTATGTCATTTTAATTATTTGACTGACCAAAAGAACTAGGAGGGGAAGTTGGGGAGGAATATTTCTCTCACCAACATAGAGAACACACTTGCTTTCAATCCTTTAAGTTTATCAAAACTTTTTTGTGGTAAATATTACAAGTATGCTTGAAAAAATTGTGTATCATGTTTTTGCTGTATGGTGTCTTCTATTCATGTCAATTAGTTAGTTGATAATTGTTGAAGTCCTCCATATTCCTCCCAATTTTCTGTCTTCTTTTTCTGTTAGATACTGAGAGAGGAGTACTGAAGTTGTTGGGGGTGGAAGACGTTTTCCTCTACCCCTCTGTTCCAACTTGTTTAAGAATTAAATTGACATGAGACTGATTAACAAGAAAAAATCAAACAGAAGTTTAATAACATATATACATGGGAGAGACGAAGGAAAACTGAGTAACTCGCTAAAACAGCTGAAGTTCTCACCTTAAATACCATCTTCAACTAAAGCTAAAAGAGGATGTTGAGGGTGGGGAGAGTCAGTTATGGGGGGTTGCCAGGAAAAGCACAGTAAACAAGGGTAAGGTTGTGCAGATTTAAGTCATTGTCTTCTCCATTGATAAGGGCTTCTAGAATATTGATCATCCTTTTCTTCCTGGTAATCGAGGGAAACACCCTTACAAATGGACGTTTCTCTTGTAAATGTAAATGTTTTCTACAAAAAGGCAACTCCTACTTGGTTTTAAGAATTTCTCCCATGACGGCTGTTTCTTAGAAAATATCCGGCTTAAAATAATTAATATGCCAAAGAGACATACTTTGGGGTGGCAAATTCTGCTCTCCTACAAAATCATTTACTAAAGTTTTAAATGTATCTATTTCTCCTTTCATTTATGCCAGTTTGGTGAACTCTGTTATTAGGTGTATGTTCATTTAAAATTGTTGTATCTCCTATTGGATAGAGTCTTTTAACTTCATGAAATACTCCACTTTTATGCAGTAATATTCTGGGGCTAGAATTTTATTTTGTCTGATATTCAGATAGCAACTCCAGTTTTCTTATACTTATTGTTTGCATGTATATTGTTTTCTAACCTTTTCTTTCAACCTATTTGTGTGTCTGTATTTAAAGTGTGTCTCTTTTCAGCAGCATAGAGTAAAATCCTGCTTTTTAAATCCAGTTTTACATTTTCTGCCTTTTATTTTGTGTGTTTGGTATATCCACATTTAATAAAATTATTTATATTGGGGATTTTAAGTCTGCCATTTTGCTGTTATTTTTATTTCTTTCATTTCATTTTGTTCCTCTACCTCTCCTTCCTTGTTTTCTCTTGTGTTAAGCAAACATTTGCAGTATATTAATATAAATCTTATATTGACATTTTTATATCTTAATTTATTCGTAATTACTCCAGGGATCATAAATGCAACTTTTATCAAAATCTACCTAATTAATGTTGAAATGACTTCCAATTGAATATAGGAAACATTTGACATTATAGTTCTATTTATCCCTCCCATCTTTGCATTGTTTTCAACTCTATACATTATAATTCCAACAATACAGCAGTATAAATTTGGCTTTAAATATGCAAATATATATTTTTAAAGCCTATAAAAAAAGAAAAAATATATATATTTGTGTTAACTCATATATCATATATTTATCTTTTCCAGTGCTCTTTATTCCTTTCGGCATATCTGAATTACCGTCTGGTGCAATTTTCCTTCAGTCTGAAGGGCTTTCAATTGCATTTTAAATAGTATAGCTAGAATTCACTTCACTCAATTATTTTAATCTAAAAATGTCTTTAATTTAGCTTTAGTTTCAAAAGATAATTTCTCTGAGTACAGATATCTTGAATAATAATTTTTCTTTCAGAAAATTGAACACATCACCCCAATGTTTTCTAGCCTGCATTGTTACTGATGAAAGGTCAAATGTTAATTATACTATTATCTCTATCTAGGTAATATTTCATTTTCTCTTGCTGTTTTCAGACTTTCTATTTATCTTTGGCTTTCATTAGTTTGAATCTGAAGTGCCTGAGTATGATTTTCTCTGTTTTTATTCTACTTAGGTTTCACAGAGCCTCTAGGATTTATAAGTTTATGTTTTCCAACAAATTTAGAAAAATTTAAGCCATTATTTCTTTAAATGTTTTTCTCTGCCCATTTCTTCAGTCTTTTCCTTCTGGAACTCAAATTACACATGTGCCGCAACACTTGATATTGTCACAAAAATGTTTTCATTTTCTTCAATCTTTCCTTTTTTTCTACTTGTCAGACAGGTTAATTTTTTTTTAATAAATTAATTTTTTTAAATTTATTTACTTTTGGCTGCATTGGGTCTTTGTTGCTGTGTGCGGGCTTTCTCTAGTTGCGGTGAGCGGGGCTACTCTTCATTGCGGTGTGCAGGGTTCTTATTTCAGTGGCTTCTCTTGTTGCAGAGCACGGGCTCTAGGTGTGCGGGCTTCAGTAGTTGTGGCATGCAGGCTCAGTAGTTGTAGCTCACGGGCTCTAGAGCACAGGCCCAGTAGTTGTGGCACACAGGCTTAGTTGCTCCGCGGCATGTGAGATCTTCCTGGACAAGGGCTCAAACCCATGTCCCTTGCATTGGCAGGTGGATTCTTAACCACTGCACCACCAGGGAAGTCCCAGACAGGTTAGTTTTTATTGACCTGTCTTCAAGTACACTATTTTTTTTCTTGTGTCATCTAAAATCTACAGTTGAGCTTATTGCCAGTTTTTTACTTTGGTTATTGTACTTTTCATTTTTAAAAAATATTTATTTACTTATTTATTTTGGCTGTGCTGGGTCATAGTTGAGACACACGGGATCTTTAGTTGTGGCATGCCTGTGGGATCTAGTTCCCCCACTAGGGATCTAACCCAGGCCCCTGCTTTGGGAGTGCAGAGTCTTACTCACTGGACTACCAGGGAAGTCCCTATTGTACTCTTTAGGTCTAGAATTTTTAGTTTTTTAAAATAATTTCCATTTTTCTATTGGTATCCCCAAATGTTTACTCATTAATATATATATTTTTAAATTATTTGAACAAATTTCCTTTCATTATTTGAATATACCTTTAGTACTGTTTTGAAGTTTATAACTGTTAAATTGAACCTCTGGGCCCACTTTAAATTACTGTCTATCGACAGGTCTGTTCCCTGGTTTTTGTTTTTGTTTTGTATAACTTTTTTCAAAACTAATAAATTTTAGTTGGAAATTAGGCACTCAAGAAACCATGGAATCTGTTTTGCTCTTCTGAGCGGTGTCAGTGTTTTTGTCTAGTAGTCTGGAACTTGCCTGGACTTAAATTATGAAAACTGTCTCCATGAGGTGTGTGGTAACATGTCTCTGCTTAGTTTTTTTGGCTTTCAGTTGCTGTGGTTTTTGTTTGTTTGATTTTGTTTTTTAGCTGGCATCTGGAAGATTCCATAGCTCAAGAGAAAAAATTCATATGACAGAAGGTGTGTGTGTGTGTGCATGTGATTGTCTTAAATTTGCTTGATGAAAATTGACAGTTGTAGGACTGTTTCGCACTGGGAGTCTCTCCACCACACTGTCATACCAACGGACTGTTTCTTGCTAAGGTGTTATGTTTTCACATTTTTTCATTCAGTCTTGCCTCTTCTTCCAGAACATGATGCCAGTGGGGTCCAGGGGTGCTTGAGAGACCATCCAGTCTCTCCTGATCTAGTTGTCCCAAACAAACAATAGGTCATTGGTTTAGACGTTGGAGGTTTCTACTTCTTTGAAAAACACTGACTGACCTCTGTCAACTCTGCCTGAGGTCTTGTCTTTGTGTTCTCTCTTACAGTGGCCAGGATTTTACCCACTTAGGATCCTTTTTATTTATTATGGTTCAATATCATAAGTGCTTCCTGATATCATCAAACATGGAGTTATTTGGATTTGTCTCCTGATATCCAAAAACCAGAATTCTGAAAACAATTAAAATCACATGGAAAAGATTCAAATAATAACAAACATTTGCCTAGATTTTGCAATTTTTCAGGCATTGCCCCACCTATTATCTAACACGATCTGCACTATGTGTGGAATAGGTGTTGCTATAATTCCAATTTTACCAAAATTAAATGTTCAAACTTTTTAGATAGCAGTTGTGACACATAAGAGTTATGATGCATATTTGTGGGATGCATGAGACAATCCTGCTCTAACGTCCCCATGGACCATGCCACACGCCATTCAGGTGAGCTTCTCTGGAATTTTGGTAAGGGTTCATATTCATTTTCACTCTAAAAGCAATGTTTCTTTCATTTATACTATGCTTCCATAGCTATAATATTGTAGGACTAATAGAGATTATATAAAAAATGTGAATTTTATAATTCTAATCAATAACTCCATCCAAAAACCAAGAAATGAAAAATTATTCTTGTATTTCAAACTTAGATTAAATTCAAACCATATATATTTACATATAATTACAGAGCTCATAACTCATATTTATGTAATATATAGCTCATCAATTTAAGCCAAAATACCAATTTTAGCATATCATTATTTGACACATAAACATTAAGGAAAATACATAATATAAGTAGTTATAAGTTTCACAATATAGACAAGGTGAAACGTGACCAAACAGGAAAAAAATATAGCATGAATATATTAGTAAATTACCTCTAGTGTGAGGCAGAAATTTAAAGTTAAGTTTGATTTGAAAAAAAGAAGCTTACCTTTTTAGGAAGAACTTTAGGTGCACACAAAAAAATGAATAAATAATTCGTGGAATCCAATTCTTTATTTTAATGACAGGAATGGGAAACCGTTTTGATGACAAAAGAATACTACAAAAGTAGAATGTAATACTTTTGTTAACAATAATAATTACTGCAGTTTATTGAATACCTACTCTGTGCCGGACTGCGTAATTAGTACATGTTTTATGTTTATCATCCCTTTCAGTGAGATCTAAAAAGGGAACTTTATTACATTGTTCAAAATCAGATTAACACATTTGAAAATTGGCTGTAAATAATAGCACACACACAAAAAATGGTCTTTTACAGTTGGCAGTGGAAGTCTTACCAAGAGGAAGAAATCTTTCCCCAAAGAGTAACCAGTTAGTGACCCTGAAGAGTCAGGAAACAAGAGAGTCCTTAAGAAAAAGAGGAAATTCTCTTCCAAGGAGGAGCCACTCAGCAGTGGACCTGAGGAGGATGCTGCCAGCGAGAGCAGCAGTTCCAAGAAAAAGAAAAAGCTCCGAAAGCTGTCCCAGGAAAAGTAGAATGGACATTTCCCTAGTAGGGCATAACTTGCAGAGATATTTCCCAACCCATCCCCTATAGCCCGATAAAAATAAAAACAAACAAACAAAAAACAAACAAAAAAACAAAAAAATGGTCTTTTAGTCTGGAATTATCACTCCACTTTCTATGAAATATCAAAATTCTCATTGAGTTCTATATACCTTAAACTCAGCAAATGTTGATTTGCTAATAATCAAATGTAAGAAATTCCAGATTTCTTCATTAATCTAGCTTTGAGAGTTAAAAACAAAGGATTACGGAAAATAACTGTATATTATCTTGCCTGCTTTTATAATGATTCACTGAAAGGGTAATGTCTCCTTTAAAATGCAGTGGCCACTTCAACTATGTTTGAATAGTCAATCTAGCCATTTTAGTATATGACTGTACAGTTCTCCATGTGAGTGTGATGAAAAAGGCTGAAGACCAACAATGTCCAAGAGGAATAGATTAATAGTTCTCTTGAGTTCCACTGGAGGCTGTTCCTACCAAAGCAATGACCTCTGCCTTGATTATAAAAGTTTGTTGAGTCTAGCTGTGCTGAGAAAGCAAGATCTGAGATTCAGGTTCATTTGGGGAAACCATAAAAATGATCATGGCCTCACAAACATGACTCTTACTAATTTTGGCAAAGATTTCCACTTAAATCAATGGCCACATATAAAAAGAGAAATATATAAGTTAACAGTGCAACTTTATAGATTATAAGTAGTATTTTGCATTTCAACAGTAGCTATATTAAATTTAACATACTCACTTGGGGATGCTGATAAACTAAAACTAAACAAACAAAAACAACTTGTGGTATAAATTATGATTTCTTTGATACCAGCCATTATTTTTTAAAAGGGAGAAGAGAAGCTGATTATAAATGTATAAATATGGTTCAGAAACAATTAAGAAAAAAAATAATTGTGGGTAATACTGTCAAATATACTGATAAAAATATTTTTAATGAAATTCATTTAAAAAATATTTTATTGGTTTAATTACTTTGGATTATAGACGTAGTTGCCCATGCCTAAATGCACTAACATTTTCCATGTCAAAATATTTTTTTTCCTGAAACTACCTAACTATTAGCAGCTGTCTATGTGAGAAGAGAGGGAGGATTGTTTTCGCTTCACTCAAAGATTAATGATATTTTACCGCTTCAAACGAAGGTTTCAATTCTGGCTTTCATGGCAGGCACCTCCTTCTTGTCTCCTTTAATTTTATTGCCACTTTTTAAACATAATTATTCATTCTGTGGCATATTAAAATAGTCTACAAAGCAAAAGTTTTTATTGGAAGTAAGATTTTGCTAGCTGTTAACTCTGCAGAAGTATACTTCTCTCGTTTACCAGGTAGCATTCCAATCATTTTTTTTGTTTTTGTTTTTGTTCAAATATTTAATGCTGGCTAAGAGATATGGAAAAGGGGTGAGAGAGGTGCGTTGAATTTGTTCTGTTTTCCTCCAGGTTGAATTTCTTTTTGGTTCTCCAAAAGAGATGTTGCAAAATTTCAAGGATAGAAATTAAGTTCTGCAATAGGGAAATTATTATCTACATTCATAATTCTCTGACCTGTTATCAGAGATGAAACGAGGGTAGCACAGGGTCATCAATCTTTATGGGAAATGAGGATCGTCTCTGCCAAACTTGTCCAATTTCTGACCACCCACTTTCACTCCACTTCAAAAGCCTTGGATTTACTGGCCACTTTTTAAACTTGTGTGCGATTCCAGCAGGAATAAAGCAGCCACAAAGGAAAAAATATATGAGGTACCTAGAATAGTCAAATTCACAGATACAGAAGTAGAATAGAGTTTACCAGAGGCTAGAGAGTGGGAAGACTGGGGAGTTACTGTTAATGGATATACAGTTTCAGTTTGGGAAGATGAAAAATTCTGGAGATGGATAGTGGTGATGGTTGACAGGCAATGTGAATGAACTTAACGCCAGTGAACTGTACACTCAAAAATAATTAAAATGGTGAATTTATGTAATGTTTATATTACAATAAAAATTTTGATACAGCTCAATACACCATTTTAACTGTAATTTGAAAAGGCATTTTGGAATGTTTCAATAAAATAAGTAAGAAATTACAAAAAATTGTATGTAATACAGACAGCAAGTATACAAATGGAACTTTAGAGAAATTATGAAAACAAGAGTTTGTTGTAATTTTCTTGTTAAGCAAAAACAGGGCTGGTTTATAGAGAACTCAGAAAAAGTTGTTTCTGATGATGGTATTGCTCACAAAATTGTTGTGTTTCAAGGGTTTCAGTTCAGATGGGCTGAACACCCAGTTTACCTGGCTTGTACATTTGCACTGTAAACATGAAAAAACACTAAGCAATCTTCAGTGATCACATCACACTTCCACAGTCCAAGATGTGTGTACTTTACTCCATAGCAGTTCAGCCAGACAATGACATTTGAGATAGCAAAATCTATTACACCACAATTCAAGGACTGCTGGCTACAAACGATAACCAGGGTGGGAATGGTCAGATACTGAACAGAGTCACAGAATACAAACTGGTATGAATTAACTAATTTTTCTGGTAGTAAATCTTGCCTTCTTCACTGAGGGGATCTTTCTTTTTTCCATTGAAAAATGCGATTCTTCTTTGAAATTATTATTAATAACAATAGCTCCTATCATCTTTAAGCTCCAGTTCTGTCAGACATTTTACAAGTACTACCTCTAAGCATAATAACAGTTAATGAAGATAGGCATCATTTATTTCCCTTTATAGACATGGAGTTGGGCTCAGAGAGGCCAGTCCTTGCCAAGTCCACCTAATGAGTGAACAGTAGAGACTGGGTTTATAGATTGGGTTTATATTCCTGCTTCTGTGGCTCCCAAGTGTGTGTTTTTCCCACTGTGCTCTGCTTTCTACTGGACCCCAAGTTTATCACTTATTCTTCTGGATACAGGGCCTCTCACCTCTTGATTTTTTACTCTCTGAGACCTCTATTCCAAAGTTAAATTCCTTGTGCCTCATTTTAAACAAATTTGATTCCTCGATCCTTTTTCTCATCGATGTTCTAACAGCATGTCTTATTTTCAGTTCTATTTCTTGGCCTGGGATTGTGCTTTTCTTTGTTTCCAATTGTTCTGACTCTGCCAGACAATTCTAACTAACAATAAAAGTAGCTTCTCCAAGACCAGTGGAGAGAAGGTGTGATTAAAAGCACTGTTAAAGAAAGTAAAACGTCCAAACTCTGGTGATATTTCATACCAGTTGGCACAGCAAATATCAATTGAATAATCAGTGATCCAGTTAAGTATGCATAAACTTGTAGACAAAGTATGTTCAAAAGTTTACATGTGAATAGGTATCTTTGACTGAAAAATAATTTATATAAATTTGTATGATGTTATACTTATCTTTTCAAGCAGTTAAAATTTTAAACTAGTCATCATTCTGCTTAGGAAAATAGGGATTTAAAAATCTAAGTCAACTTCTTCCTTCCTAAAAACTGAACAAAGCTCACTTGCTCTTTCATCTGAATTCTAACAATTCTTCAGTCTTATCAAGGGTTTTCACCACCTATCAGTCCCACCATGAGTTCACTTTCTTGCTTGATGTTAGTGATCCATCAATACAATCACTATCTTGCGGACACCATGCTGGATAGTGTGGTGGGAACTATTGGAGACAAAGTCCTCCATATGCACTCCGGATTCGTTCCCAGTTCCCTCTTGCTTCTCAAGGACATCACCCCTGAAGTTACCCTCCACTCCTATTGTCATCAGTTTATTCTTCTTTCCTGAATCATTTATATCAACCTACAAACGTACTGTTGCATCTTCACTTGGAGAGAAGCATCTGTGCCACATTCCTTTTCAAGAATACCGTGTTCCATTGTTCTGCTCTGCTTCAAAGCTATGCATCCTGAAAAATTTGAAGATTGCCAATTGTTCCTCAGGCTCTTTCATTATGGTTTCTGGTCTCACCACTCCACTGACACTGATCCTGTGAGTCACTGGGGAGCTTATGTTGCCACATCCAACATAGATGGATGTGGCAACATAGAGCTTTATCAGCAATGTTAACATAGCTGAGCTCTTCTTCCATCTTGAAACATGTTCTTTTGGTTTCTGTGAAAACTCATTTTCCTGTTTTTGTTCTACCTCACTTGCCACTCCTTTGTGTTCTTTGCTGGCCCTTCTTCCTCTTTATGCTTTGGCTTGTCCCAGGGCACGGTCTCAGCTCCCTTCTCTTCTCTATATGTCTCCCTGGATAACACTCTGACTCATTCTAAGAGCATTAAATGTCACTTGTATGCTGATGATTCCCACACCTACTCCTTAAACTCCAGATACATAAACCAATTGTCTATTTAGTATCTCTACTTAGACTCTGTAGTCATCTCACACTCAACATGTCCCCTTTCCTCCAAAACTACCCCTTCCACAGTGTCAGCCTTTACCCACCACCTCAGCTGTTCAAGACTAAAACCCAGTTGTCCTCCTTGATTCCTCAGCATCCTGCATCCAAATCATTATAATTCATGCCACCTCAACCTCCAAAACTTGTCCTGAATCTGTCTACTTCACTTTCCATCTTTACACCTACAACACCCTAATCCAAGCCACCATTACTGCCTACCCCAGACCTCTGTAATACTCACCTAAGTGGTCACCATGTCTACATTATTCTTTTTAATCCATTCTCAACCCCACCTCCAACTGTCAGATCCCCATTTAAACTCCTTAATAGCATACCATAGTACTTAAAAGAAAATTCCAACTGTGTAACCTGACTTATAAGACTATAAAATCTGACCCCTGCTTATATCTCTGCACTCATTTTCTATTTTTCCTCTTTACCCACTATGCTCCAGCCACAACCTTTATTTATTTATTTTTAAATATTTATTTATTTGGCCGTGCAGAGTCTTAGTTGCGGCACGTGGGATCTTCATTGCAGCATGCGGGATCATTTTTAGTTGTGGCATCCGGACTCTTAGTTGCGGCATGCGGGATCTAGTTCCCTGACCAGGGATCAAACCCGGCCCCCTGCATTGGGAGTGTGGAGTCTTAGCCACTGGACCACCAAGGAAGTCCCCAGCCACAACTTTTAAACATTTAAATGTGTTCCTGCCTTAGATCTTTGTAGTAGCTACACCCCTCTGCTGTGAATGCCCTTCTCCCAAATTTTTGTATAGCTGGCTCCATTTTGTCAGTCAGGTCTCAGCTGAAGGTGCTTTCTATAGGTAACCAATCCAAATTAAAACACCTTGTTCCAGGAATGGTTTTCACAGTGACTGCTTAGTTATATCTAGATAATACTTCTATGGGTTCCCATTGCATTTTCTTTTTAAGAAAATCATTGAAATGTGTTCTGTCAAAGGAAAACTAGAGCTGGACAGTAGTTAAAGTGATAAAAACAGATTTTAAATTAGGAATTATTGCAACAGGGAAAAGAGACCTCAGTATAGAACTGGATTCATTTCCTAATACAGCAAGGAAAAGTGAGGATTTATAGTAAGTAGCAGGGTAGATGGAAGATTACTGAGAGCGAACAACAGAGGTAAAGGGAAATTTCTGCCTAAACCGACATGACAGAATTCTTGCCAAAGAGAAGCCAGGATGATTGGATACTACCTGGCAGGGTGTGAGGATGAGGAATGTGATCAGATACTGAGGGTGGGGATCCTGGCTAAACTGACTTAGTGGGATTCTCGCTAAAAGTAGACTTCTGAGGAATGCCCAAGGATGGGGCCTAGTCAGGTTCAAAGGAATCTGTCTAGAGTTTGGTCAAGGAGAGTCTCTGTCAGTTCCAACACATCTAAAATGGAAAACTGGTTGTTTGTTCTGCTCTATAAATTCATCGGCTGCATAGTTCTAAATGAAATAGCATGCTGTTCTTTTTTTTTTTTTTTTTTTTGCGGTACGCGGGCCTCTCACTGCTGTGGCCTCTCCCGTTGCGGAGCACAGGCTCCGGACGCGCAGGCTCAGCGGCCATGGCTCACGGGCCCAGCCGCTCCGCGGCATGTGGGATCTTCCTTGGACCGGGGCACGAACCCGTGTGCCCTGCATCGGCAGGCGGACTCTCAACCACTGCGCCACCAGGGAAGCCTGCATGCTGTTCTTTGTGTTAAGGAGTGTGTTTATGCTTTTTAATTAATCAGCTTTTAAAATTAATCAACTTTTTCTCCAATTGTAGAAAAGTATCTTGGCTATTAATTTCTGCACCAATAAAGGATATTAATTTTGGTTTCATAAAGTGTTTACTTCTACTCCAGGTTTGTCATTCTTCCATAGGGAATTTGAGTTTCTCCTCTCTCACGTGCGTGCACACACACAGACACACAGATGCACACACACTTTCCATTTTCTGCAAAATCCTTGGAAAACTACTTTGATTTTTAAAATACAGATCACAGAAAACTTATATAGAATCAACACAGTCCAGCAAATGCATAATAAAAACTTTTACTTCCTGTTCGTGCGTATCTCTTTTTGGCCAGACTTACGAATATCATCAAACCTCAAGTGATATATCTGTTGTTTAATGCATTTGAAATGGAAAGGTAAGACTCCCCACATAAAATAGGTCCCTTTCCATTATTTAAATATCTTTGACATTTGACCGTCTGTTGTTTTATCGATTCGTTAGACAGTAGTTATTGTATCAGTCAGCATCAGCTGGATTTTACCTTAGTAACAAATAACCCCAAATCTTAGTGGCTTATAGGAACAAAAGCTTATTTGTCGCTTACACTATATTTCCCCTGTGGCTGGCTGAACCCGTTCCACATCAGCCTCATTCTGGAATCCAGGCTGATGCCAGTTGCTGTGTCAAAGGAAGAGACAGTGACAAATTGCACTCTATATTTTAAAAACTTCTGTCCCAAAATGATACACGTCATGTATACTCACATCCTATTTTCCAAAGCAAGTCACATTATCATGCCTAACATCCAAGGGAAAGGATGGAGCACTCCTACCGTGTGCAGAGAAGGTGAAGCACCACCCTGATAAACAGCCCTAATGACTCCCAGAGCTGTATCATGTACAAATAACGAAGGATCATGTATAAATTAACAAGAATGCAGCCAACCATACTTTGTCTGCATGATGTCAAGCATCAAGAGGTTAGATAACTCTTATGTGGGTTTGGACTAGATAAGAACCAAGTCTTCATTACTTCATAAGGCTCTTGAACCCATTACTTCCTTTCTACTTCCACTGTTTGCACAGTATTCATTTTCTTACCTGGTGTTACTGCAGTCTTCTCCTTGCATAAATCTTCTCTGCTGCAGTCCGTCCTGATTAGCTCTCCACAAACACTGCTTTCATCATGTGACTCCCTTGCCAACAAGATACATAAAAACAGAAGACAGTTAAAAATGAGACAAACTCTTTAGCCTGACTCTTCAAGCCTTCCACAGTCTACCAGCAATTAGCTTTTATTTTTCTAGAATTGACGAATGCATCCAGACTGTTGGCCCACTTACCCTCAGGTATTTATTCCTACATTGTTGTTGTTGTTGTTTTGGCTGCGCTAGGTGGCTTGCAAGATCTTAATCCCCGGCTCAATCTCAATCCCCTGCTCAGGGATTGAACCTGGGCCCCCAGGAGTGAAAGCACCAAGTCCTAACCACTGGACCACCAGGGATTCCCTACATTGTTAAAAATAGTTCTCCTCCTTCAAATTCTCACTCTTTGCCTCTTTTGCTGTCACTCTAACCCATTCTTCAAGACTTAACTGAACTTCCAACTCCTCTATGAGATTTTATTCTACAAACAATTTGCTAAAGAAGCTTGGCATTGATCTCAGGTAAAACCTTAGAATGCAATGCTTGTTTGCTTAATTAATTAATTAACTTTCATTGAGCACCAAATATATTCCAGGCAGTGTGGTAGTTGCATGTGTTAGAAGGTCTAATAGACATCTCAGACTAACCATGACCAAAATGGAACTCTTGATTTTTCCCTCTCAAACGTGCTTTTCCCTCATTCTTCTCCAACCCTGTTATTAGTAACTCCATTCACTCAGCTGTATATGTGAAAAACCCAGAGTATACCTTGTCTCTGCTTTATCTCATACTCCGTATCCAGTTTATCAGCAAAACTCCTTCAAACTATCCCAAGTCCAATTACTTCTCACCACTTCCATTTCTACCTCCACAGTTCAAACGATCATTATCTCTTTTTGTTTTTGATTGTGCAGCCTGCTAAATAGTCTTCTGCTTATGCTTATGAACTCCCTAGAGTCTATTTTATGCATAAGCCAGACTGTGTTCTTTTCTTTCTTTTTCCTTAATTTATTTTTTAAAATTTATTTATTTTTGGCTGTGCTGGGTCTTCGTTGCTGCATGCGGGCTTTCTCTTGTTGCGGTGCACAGGTTTCTCATTGCGGTGGCTTTCTTTTGTTGTGGTGCACAGGCTCTAGGCACGGGGGCTCAGTAGTTGTGGTTCACGGGCTTAGTTGCTCCGCGGCACGTGGGATCATCCCAGACCAGGGCTCGAACCCGTGTCCCCTGCATTGGCAGGTGGATTCTTAACCACTGCGCCACCAGGGAAGCCCCAGACTGTGCTCTTTTCTATTCAAAATTACTACAATGACTACTTATCTTACAATAAAATCCAAAGCTTGTTTTCTTGCCCACTAAGCATAAAATTTGGCCTTTTGCTGTCTCTCAGACCACATTCCATTTTTTTCCCTCAAGTTCAGCCTCTCGGTTCTCCTTGCTCTGGTACGCAGGACAAGTCCATACTGCCACTGAGCATTTGCACTTGCTTGTTCTTCTTGTCTGGGAAACTCTTCCCTTCTACAACTGCCTGACTCTATTCTCCATTTCAGTCAAATCTCTTCTACAATGACATTTTACCAGAGAGGCTTTCCATGACTACTCTGTAGAAGATAACACCTGACACCCCTATCTTCTTTAATCTCTTCCTGCTTTATTTTTTCATGGAACTTATCACCATCTATATTCTTTATCTCTTTCTCTCTATTTTTTTTATTACTTTACTATCTACTTCCCCTCCCACTACAAGTGGAATATGAGCTTGACAAACGCAGAAACTTTATTTTTGTTCACGGCTGTCATGACAGTGCCTAGAACAATACTTGTCATATAGTAGGTGATCAGTATTTTTACCAAATGAATGAATGAAAAGGGCAATTAATAATTACCTGGATGAATATAGCTCTCACTATTGCATTTCTTCCCATATTTGATTTTCTTATATAATTCAGGAGTGTTTCCCAGTTTTTGAAATTGTGAAGTTTACAAAAGCAATGTATTATATATATACAACTAAATTCTCAGAAACATTAATGAATACCCACCCACCTAGTGAAAGCCAGCTTTGGAGTGCTTTTGAAAACTGGGTAATGCAATAGCAGAAACACCTCTATGCTTGCATTTCCCTATATGTCTTTTTCCATGCATTTCTTCTGACCAGACTGTATACTAGAAACTCTATGTAAATCTTCCAAATATAGGAAACATAATTATTAACTTTGCATGTAGCAAAAACTTAGAAAAGATTGTTAACAAGGTTAATGAAGGAATCAATTTCTTCAAACTGATACACTGGACTGAATTCAACAGGATAAGATGTACTCAGCAACCTGACCATGGATTCAGATCAGTGCATTAGGCAGGATGGGCTTTCTGACTTGGTGACAGCTCCTGTGAAAACCCTTGGGCCAACACTGAGGAGAGGCCATGAGGGCAAAGCCGTCACTCAGATCTTGGTATGGGCTCAGCCTCCCCTTGCTCGTTGCATGATCTTGGGTAACTTGCATAACCATTTTGAAGTTTAATTTGAACTTTAATTCCTATTTAAAGACACTTTGTCTTTAAATAGGAATAATAATCATTTGTGAAGAAATTGAATTGGGGGAGGCATGATATTTTTGTGAGATTAACTTTTTGTTTTCCTTTCTTCCTCTGCTTATTTCCCCTTCTCCTGTTCCCTATTCAGTCTTCGAGCGGGTGTATGCTCATAGCTTCTGGAAATGGTGGGGCAGAGGAGAAAATAGAAGACATTCAGGATGTCTGCATTTGTTTTTCATAACTTTTTGAATGCAGGTTCAATCCCAGTTCCCTAATCAGGGATTGAACCTGCGCCCTCGGCAGTGAAAGTGCAGAGTCCTAACCACTGGACCGTCTGGAAATTCCCATGTTTTCCATAACCTTAAGCACCAAGAGAACGGAGGGGGGCTGAGGTACGGATAAAAAGTTGAGACACAGCAGAGAAAGAGAAGCTATCTCCCTTCTCAAGTTAGAGGGAAGGAAGAGAGATGGTGGGGGGCGGTCCTGAGAGCGGGGAGTTAAGTGGTTTCCTGCACCCTGCCTCCCAGTTAGAGACCCAGAGAGGAGTCAAGGTCCCAGAGAGAGAAGGGCTCCTTGATGGACAGTTATGGCCCATCAGGGAGTCAAGAAAGAGCCATAAACCTGGAGGACCTTCACCGATAACCTGTGTGAACCGATAAGCAGACAGCTTGGTACCTGCTGACACAGATAAGTCAAAGACTGCTTTTCTTCTGCACCTCACTCCCTGCCCCACCTCCCCAGCCGAAGAAAATAACAAGCCTCGTGAAAGGGGAGGGATACGATTGATTAAGGCAGAAGGAGAGATTAAAACAAAAATTGGGTTGAATTATTTACAGATTAAGGTAATGCCTTGAACAACTTTGATTTGTTAGAATAAAATTTATACACTCCTTGGCACACAGTAGAAGATCAATATAATAAAAGCTACTCCTATCCCAACTATAAATATCTTATATGGCTGTTCAAAAGGTCAATATTAACTTTTATTTACACAAAAGTAATCTTTAGTTCAGGAAAGGTAAGGATCCCACTCATCATGGTGGAGGTATGGAATCCACTTTGAGTACATTGTCAAGAGGGCTGATAATGACTCATGTGTCAGTAGGGAAGGTGAATCACACAGGTAGTGAGAAGTCTGGCATTGAATGGTTAAAATAACTGGGGCTGTGAAAAGTGAATAAGGGAAGGTTGAGGGGAGAGATGACAGCTGTCTTCAGAGATTTGAAAGGCTTTTTGTGGAAGATAGCATGTCCTTGTTCTGAATGGAAGTTGATGGCATGAATGTTTGATTCAATCAACAGAAAGAGGAAGTTTCTCTTAGTTGAGCGTTCTTCAGTGCTAAGGATTCAAGCAGATGTTCAGTATTCATTATGTCTGGAATTCTGTCAGAGGATTCCTGTATGCAGAGGAATGTGGCCTGGCACTTTCCATTTTAGGATGATATGTGGGGCAGGCGGAGGCCACCAATAGTATGAAATTCCAGGAAATATGCTGGGTGCTCTGTACCATTAGTTCACTGAGTCTGCCTGATGGTCTCACGAGTTAAACACTGTAAGTGTTATTACAGATTAGCCTTATGTAGTTTACATAGTAAATTACCAGAGTTTACAGTGCCGGTAAACTACAGGACCAAGTTTTAAACCCAGGTTGTTGCATTAAAAGACCGTGTACTCACCTGTACACACTCCATTTCCCTTTTGAAGAAAATGAACAAATCCTTAGTTTAAGGACAGAAGTATCAAAATACACAGATTTTACTGATGTACTGACCAGTCAAAAGCACTGGCTTCTTGAAATACTTTAGCTACGATTCATGTAATTGTATAGCAATATTAGTACTTAAGTTTATGAATATTTAACATATAATAGCACATTAAGTATACTACTCCTATCTTTTAGATATATGTGCATTTGTTTCCGCTACTACGATGGCTAATTTTATCTGTCCACTTGGCTGGGCCTTAGGGTTCAGATATTTGGTCAAACATTATTCTGGATGTCTCTGTGAAGGTGTTTTTTAGATGAGATTAACATTGAAATCACTGGACTTTGAGTAAAGCATATTACTCTCCATAATGTGGGTGGGCCTCATCCCATCAGTTGAAGGCCTGAATAGAACAAAGACTGACCTCCTCCAAGAAGGAATTCTGCCAGCAGACTGCCTTTGGACGTGACTGCAACTCTATCCTGAGTCTCCAACCTGCTGGCCTACCCTGTAGATTTTGGACTGGCACCTCATAGTCATGTGAGCCAATTTCTTAAGCCTCTCTATATACATATACACATCCTGTTGTTTATGTTTCTCTGGAGAACTCTGATAAATTCAGTTATTTATATTTCTTTCTTTGCCCTTGTGTTTCCTGGTTTCTTTTAGCTTTAAAATTCTATGAGTGGAACAACTACATGTATGAGCTGGGAAGCAGATCCTTCCCCAGTTGAGCCTTCAGGTAACACCACAGCCTTAGCCAACACCTTCATTGCAGTCTCATGAGAGACACCGTACTCAGCTGTGCTCAGATTCCTGAACCTGAGAACTGCGGAATAATAAATGTTTTTTGCTTTAATAATATTCTATGAGTGGAACTTAACTTCTCTTGAGACGGTTTGGTGTAATACAGACAGATTTGAATTGCAAGACCTGGGTCCTAGCCTCTGGTCACTTGAATCTGTAGACCTGGGTCCTAGTTCCCAGTCACTTCCAGCTAGTTTGTACAGCTCTCACATCTCTGAGTCTCATTTCCCTGTCTGTAGTATGAGAGGACTAGACACTAGAACTTTAGTTTCCCTTAAGTGCTACAGTTCAATGTCTCTATTAATCATATGGTTTAGTCATCAGAGTAAATATTGATAAAAGTCACAAAAAGAACACACCCTGGATTTTCAGGCCTCTGGATTTGGTGGCAGTGTTCCAGCGTCCTTTTGCAAGTAGCTAGCTGTCTGCGTTCAAGTCCTGCTCTACTTCTTTTTTTCCACCCCAACTGTTCTCTATCAATAGCCAATCAATGCTATGTGCATTTTTTGGCACTTCTGTGTGTGCCCTGTGTGTGGATGCGTGTGTGTGCATGTTCACAGTTCAAGCCGGGCTGCTCTGGCTCTGGATGTGCATACAGCACTGGCATTCGGTTTTGCCTCCAGCATTTTCATGGATTAACTGGTGATTCCGAAGGGGAAGGGAACGTCTTTGAGAGTTTGAGTCCTTGTTTTTCTCTTCTCATTTCCAAGGAGGTTTGTCCAGATCCCTTTGCCAGGCAGCGACTCTATAGGAGCAATGGAGGCCAGGCAGTGGACTTTCCCTACTGAGTAACTGGATTTGCATTTGCAAATCAATCCTGCTGAATGTTATGTGAATATCTACTCAGCCCCATGTTAATATCCCTTCTTTTTTTTTTTTTTTAAAGTGGTGCAGATTTTAAAAGGAAGCATGACTTACCTAGTCCTATCCCAGAGTCCCAGTGAAGCAGCAAGAGAGGGTTGAAGGAGGAGGACCCCAGGCCAAATTGTGGAGCAATCAGTTTGTCACTAGTCCTGCCAAGTTTTGGCTTTCACTGAATCCCTCTGCACTCACTTTCAGATTTCTCAGGCTGTTTCCACCTCATATCACAGCACAAATGCTTCTTTCCAGAAGCGATCTGAACAATCCAAACCAAGGGCAATGTCAAAGCTTTAAAGTGTTTCCACTCCTTGGGGTATTTAGATGTATTTCAACAGAAGACAAAATTCTAAGGCAAAAGGATGGAACTACACGTGTCAAAAAATCAGTGGGAGAAGATAGTGGGTGTATTTCTGTGGAAGGTGCGGTGGTAAGCATAGGTATATGGCGACTGCCGCCTGCTCAGCCCCCTCTTAAGGCTGGTCTTCATCCTTGGTTGGAGAGGGGGGGCTGAGGGACTCTCACCCCCTCTACCCCAGCAGAGACCAAGAGATGTGGTGATGGTATGGGGGGTCTGAGTGTGTTGTGAAGACAGACAGTTCTCACTTCACTCTGATTATTAGAAAGAAAAAGAACAAAAGAAGGGAGAGGGGGGGAGAGAGATGTAAGAAAAGGAAGGAGGAGGAAAAAAAAAAAAAGCGACTGAAAAGTAAAAGAAAAGCAAGGCAGTGTCCCGGGAACCTGGCGGAGGGGTCCCGCGCAGACCCAGCTGGGCTGGCAGCGCAGCACCCCGGCGAGCAAGGAGAAGGTGCCCACATCCCCGCGGGCGTTCCGAGCTGCTCATTTCTCGCGAGGAGGGTCTCGCGGATTCAGGGCGCCCGGCTTTCGGGTGACCTCCGGGTCTGCCCCGCCCCGCCGCCTTCCCCGGCTGGCGGCCACGCCGGGCCCGGAGCCAGTGTCCCACTCCCTCCGGCCCCCGCAGCTTGCCCCTCGCTGCCAGTCTGGGGAGCGCCTCTCCCAACCCGCAGCGAGACTTCTCCCTCCTGCCCCGGGGCGGGATCCTGGGTGGGGCGGCTGCGCCCACGGGACGGTCTCCGCCGCCGAGCACCGAGGCTGGGGCCGCCCCAGGGCCGCGCGGAGCCCGGCCAGACGCCGCGCGCCGCCAGGGCAGCAGCACCTGAGCCCGCTGCCCGGGCAGAGCCTCGGCGCCGGAAGCGCGGGCTGGGTGGACGGGCCCCGGGAACAGCCCGAGCCCGCGGCGGGGGAGGGGGGGTAACGAGAGCCACAAAGGGGGTGACCACGTGCCGCCGCGCGCCACCGGGGCCGAGGACCTACGGAAACGGACCCCTTCACCCAGCCGCCCACCGCCCTGGGAGCACCCGGGGTACCCCGAGCACCCAGCACCAGCTCGAAGGCAGACCCAGCCGCTAAGCTTCAACGTTCTCGCCCTAACTTTCCTCCAACTTCTCTGTAAGGAGGAACCTGCCGCCCCGCCCGCCCCCTGGCCGCCGCGATCCGCACTTGAACTCCGCGGAGCCGGCCGTCCACCTTGCGCCACCCCGAGCGCCGGCTAGGAGCGGCTGTCGGGAAGCCCCGATGACCTCTCCAGAAAGAGCGTGAAGAAGGCTTCGGCCGCCGCGTTCGGCCCAGGCGCCAGGGAGGCTCCATCGGGGAACTCGGAGCAGCAGAGCCGGGGAAGGTGGTGGAGCATGACCGCGCGGCCCCTGGGGACCTCAGCGCAGTGATGCCGACATGTAAGTCCCCCCTTTCAGCTCAGAATTCCTTCACACCTTTACCTGTGCCTCCCCCTTCCCCACCCCAAGGGCTTTGTAAGGACTTCAACCGCATTGACGGAATAAACCGGTTTGTCTTCCCTTGGCCCCTCGAGGCACTGAGGGGTGAGATGCTGCTGCCTGCCGGAGCTGTGACAAGTGTGTGCCGCTGGCTTTTTTCCAGCGAGAGGTAAACCTCACGTTTGGGCGGCGTAAAGCATAATAAAAAGGGCAGGGCTTCAAGAATGGGGAAGAGGTTTTGGATTCAAATTAAACAAGGAATCACCCGCGCGGCTGCTCCATCCAGGGGCCTCGCCCTGCCAAGAAGCCGCTCTCCTGGATCATCAGCACCTGGGGGCTTGGAAGGTACTAGTATGCCGAGAAAATGTTGACTTTACACATTGCCACCCTTGACTGTAGAAGTTATTCTTGGATCTTTGGGTTATTTGAATGGTTTAAAAAAAAAAAGCGCGCAGAAAAGGTTCACGGTGTACTTTGTAGATTAAAAAGTAATTAAAGAAGATGCCATTGAACGTGATAGGATCTATGATGGGTCTTGTATAGAAGTTGAAGTGGGGGGTATAGGGCGATGAAACGCTTAGAGAAACCTATTGGGTTTTGCCTCTGGAATTGTCATCCAAGTGGTGAAGTTCCTCAGAGCGACCCTGCGGAAGGGCCACCGAGCATCCCCTAGCCTTCCAGAATGGAAAAAGGAAGGTTATTCTCTGAAGGACCAAGCTTATTATTGTGGCCAACTCAGAAGTTACCTTTTCTTGTAATATGTAATTTTCCCTCTGGTGTTTTGTTTAATCTTGGGCAGACATTTTACTCCCTTCCACTAATATACAAGAGTTTCTAGAAATTGATATTCGCCCTCCCTCCCCCACCTTCTGGAGCCTTATTTATTTCCACTTAAATTTCCTCTTTCAGTGTAATACCCGGGAAGAGACCCCTCAGGCCTTTGTCCATTCCTTGCACCGTCTGCCTCCCTCCCTCCAGCACACATTTTCAAAATAGGAAAAAGGGTTAGTGCCCAGAAGCCTAGCACTTGGCAGCTCTGTTCCTGGTAGTGAGCAGTATAATTAGAAAGGAACCACTTATTTTTATTAAACTGCATGTGAAGTAATTCCACACCTGTGAGTTTTAAAGTTCCATTTACCCAGTGGAATTAGCAAGGTATAACCTGAAAGAATTTATTTTGGGATACAGCCAACAGTCTCATATAAGACTTGTTCTCATATACAGGCAACACATTTTGAATGAATGTGAGTTTGTTTTAAACTTCAGTTTTTTCTGAAAATATAGTAAGGTTTTTAACAGCAGATATTTGTCTAGCTCCCTTTCAGCTTTCCTAGGTGATTTAAATCTTACGGGGAAAAAACTACGTTACACATGAAGAAAATATGAATACCAGGTTTTAAAATAAAAGATGTGAAACTGATCAACAAGTGATGTAAAAAATTTCTGGCTATGAAATTAAGTTATATAGTCCACTTGAATTCTATATGATTAAAACAATCTTATGTCATTATATAGTTAAAGCATGAATATTTAATCACATAAAATTACGGAGTTTAATACCCTGATTTGAGTTTCTTTATTGAGCTATTTTGACAGAAAGTTTTTCCATTTCTTGCCAGATTATAACTGTTTCTTTTTTCCCTTTTGCTGTTTATAATTCATATGGAATGGTTTAAGATTATCTGATTCTTTTTAGATATTAGTATGTTAGAGTATATGGAAGTAATACCAACCTTTCCAAGGTAAAGATTCCTACTATCTTGTTGAAAAACGTTCAAAAGGGAAACATAAACTATATTATCTACCTTTTAAATTTTAATTTTGATAGATTCAAATACACAAATTATTCAAGTATATTTTCTGCCTACTCCTGTGGATAGAGTATATATTGTTACACTCAAGTTCTGGAATTACAGACTTTATAAATATACTTTGGAGTTGTAGTGACTGCATATTTTTCATACCCTAAGAAATTTAATAGATTTAGCAAGACTTGCATTAATTGGTCTCAAGCTGCATGAAGCTACTGTTCCATTTATGGCTTATATAAATTACATGACATTGTGCTTTTCCAATGTGAATGGTGAATGAGGCTATTGTCTCTTGGCTTATGGGAAATATTAGAAGCTTGTAGCTTTACTGCCCAACTAGGAGCATGTCACTCTGATTTCTGGAAATAATGATTTGAAAGAGAATCAGTTTATATATTAAAAATAAACTGACAACCACTTCCTTAAACCTAATCATTTTTCTGACTGCCCATGTCTTACAAGAGTTTACATCTCTGATGGGATGATCAAAAATTTCTTGAAACTATTTAGACTTTAGACTAAATAGGAAAGGACTTTGTTTAGTGTGTGTGGCATGCTTGGGCCCAAACTACATCTTTCCACTTCATTTCTAATGGGATGACATTATTACATTACCTACATTGGATGACATTAAGAAGCACACTGAGTGACTGGGGTGATAACATTTAAAGGACATTTCAATCATAAGTAAAAATGCCAATAAAACTTGAGTGTGCTACTTGAGTGTCATCTTACTTTCCTTTATGAGCATTTCTCAGGATGAAATTATTTGGAATGCCTTAAGGAAAAGTTTAATATTGCTGTATTGAAAACATTTATAGCAGATATGAACAAGGCTTAACATATTTAGTATTGAATTGGTTAAAAAATCACAAATCACTAGAAAGAAAAGTATTTATAATGGAAAACTATACAAATGACTTGAATATGTCAATCTGAACAAAGGAAGTCCAAATGAGACATTATTTCTTCTATCAAACTGGCAATGATTAAAGCAATAATACTCAGTAGTGATGAAAGTGTCATCAGATGAGCACTGATACCCTTCAGTGTAAATGTGTATGTGTGTATTTAACTTTATTTAGAAATAGTTTTAAACCTACAGAGAAGTTGCAAAAATAACACAAAGAACAGCTGTATACTCTTTACATAGAAACACTTATTGTAAATAGTTACTCCATTCATTTTATCATTTTTCTTCTTCTCTTCTCCCCTCCACTGTCTGTACATACGTACACACACACACACACATACACACAATTTTTTTACTGAACCATCTGAAAGTAACATCCATCAGGGCTTCAGGGTTTACTTTTTAATTGAAATTTTAATTGAGGTATTTGTTGATTCACATGCAGTTTTAAGAAATAATACAGAGACAGCCCACATACCCTTTACCCAGTTTCTCCCAATGGTGACATTTTGCAAAACTAAAGTACAATATCACAACCAGGATATTGATACAATACACCTCTCTTTTTCAGATTTTCCCAGTTTTACATGTATTTTTTTTTGTGTGTGTGTGTATTTCTCACGATTACCTTTTAATTTCATTTATGGTAAAGCCAGTTATGTACATTATAGCTCAAATAAGGGTCAAGATTTGTGCAGATTTGAAGAATAAATCTTTCCGCCTTTTTGAAGTGTGGGGGGGTGAACCCAACTTAATAAAAGAAGTTACAATGAGTAATAGAAGAGCACTTCTCTTTTTATTCATTGTTTAGGCTCAGGAACATGAGCTTTAACCAGAAAACGAAACAAAATTGTAAGCAGGCTTGAATAAACCAAATTACTATTCTTTTTACTCTGGAAGAATTAAGGTATTCTCTGTGCTACTCCTCATGTCCCTTTCTGAAAAGATTTGCCATAGAAATACAGTTGGTATAGGGAGAATGAAGTTATTTCTGACTATTGCTGATATTAAGAGAATTAGTACCATGTTAATTTCTCCACCAATTTCAAAATTTCTTCACTAATTTCTCTTTGTGACTTTTAGGGGAGTCAGTAGGAGTAAAGAGATGGAAGACAGTAGGCTTTTTAGACTTTAATGCATTTGGATTAAATGACATCTACAAGGAGTCATATTGACATTTAAAACAATTCCTATAAAAGGGTTGAATTCTAAAGCTTTCTGACACAGGATTTAAGTATTTTGTATCTTGTAGCCTATATTCATTGAAAAGGAGAGTGAGTTTGCAATAGAGTAGTCGTTTGTTTCTCAAAAAGGACAGTTGAGTTGGAAGGCAGGTGACACAGGGGGTCTTTTTGGCTCTGACACCACTGATTATGTGATCTTGGGCAAGTAGTTTAACATCATAGTTTTTTCATCTGTGAAATGATAGGTTTTATTGCATAACTTTTAGATTCTTTTCAGGTTATAGAAATCTATGACTCTTTCTACTTAAAAAATATTCTTTTCTTTTCAATAGAACTTTGAGGCCACAACTTGAGTGACACAAAATTGTACTGTGTTTTTTGTAGTTCCTGTTTAGAACCTTAGTAACCCTGTTCAGGATTTTCCATTCTTGTGAGAAAGTTGTTTAAATCCCAGGGATGTGTCTTTGCTAATTGGTCCCCTGAGAAGACATACAATGCTTTCCTTCCTCTGTTCTATTCTTAATTTATTTGTTTCTGTTCTTCAGTAAAGTGGATGAAAGGTGGCGTGTCATATGGTTTATGTTGGTTACAAGTTCTTGCCCTGTCTTGGGTTCCTTTTCTGTACAAAGTGATGGAGTCCTGAGAACTGGAATGCATTAAGCCCTTGGTTGTCCTTTGCAGCTCTTGTCTGACAGAATTGCAGGCAGCTTTTATAAAATAGCTTCAGGAGTGAATATGGAATTCCTAAGTGTCAGAACCTTTTATAGCAAAAAAAAGTTGCACAAGCACATGAAATAGTATTGAGTGTCGCCAAACTAATGAACATCATTCCCTGAGTATTGTTTAGAGAGCACGGGAACATAAGAGGAGGCCACTATTCACATATTGATAACGGAGGATTGTCGTGCGCCACAAAGATTAAGAAGCTAGGAGTTCTCCTGGGCTGATACTTCCTTCTATTAATATCTATAAGGCTGGCAGCCAGGCTTCACTGGTTTGCCCCTTTATTCCTCTGGGCCTCAGTTTCCTCCTCGGTGAAATGAGGAGGTTAGACTTCATCTTTGGTCCTTCAGATGATAACTTCTTTGAATATATAATTGTTCTTTTGTTTTAGAAGTACACTCATTCATCCCCAGCATGAATGGGAAACACCTCATTCATCCAGCATCAATGGGAAATGGACCCATTCTTCCAAAAAAGTGAACTTTCCATGTGACAAAAATTTACAGGCTACCCTTTTTAAAGCGCTCACTAAGTTCCATGCAATGTTACATCTAGTTCTTTTTGGTGGATAATATTCTATTTACAGAAGAGAAAATAGGCTCAGAGTTTAAGTACTTGACCCTGCCCCCAAAGCACACGGTAAACAGAAGCACCAGGATGTAACTACGTGCTATTCCAGAGTTCACATCCATTATTATTACGTTATTATTAATGACTCACTATAACATCTTGCTTCTTGTAAACAGTAACACTGATTTTAATTTCAAATATTTTGGATGGATGTATTTGAAAACATAGCTTCCATACAAAAATCCTCTATTATTATTGTTTTTAAAAAATTTTTATTGGAGTATAGTTGATTTACAATGTTGTGCAAAAATGCTCTTTAGGACGTAGCCTTTTTCTCATGTAGAAATTCCCCTAGGAGCTGCATGATGCTGGAGCTTGTAGTTTGGTGAATATAAAAACATGTCCTGAATATCAGATACTATTTTAAATTTCTGTAATAATGGCATACATGAATAATCCATTTCTTCTCTGTTCTAAGTGGATCCCAGAAGTAGCCACAAAGTCAATAGATTGGTTTTGGCTTATAACATTGATCCTATTATCTGTTCCTGGTTCAGTCCTTTCTTTTGGTTTTGCTGTTGACAGAATAACCACACTTATATTAGAATGCTCAGGATGGTAGTAAAAATAAAAATAGCTAATATTTATTGAGTACTTGCTGAATGTTAGGCATATTTCTTAAATGACATAATTTGATTTAATCATCCAGCTGCTCCATAGACTAGATTCTATTGTTCCTATTTTACAGGTGAAAACTAGGAGGCACAAGGTGGTGAAGTCAATTTTCCAAGGGTTGCATAGTTCATAAGTAGCAAACCCAGGTCTGTCTGACTCTAGATCTTGTTCTCTTTGTTACTTAAGTAGTCTCTAACAGTAAAAGACAGATTGAAAATGCAGGCTTAAGGCAAGGGCAAGAATCAGTTTGATGTCTATTTTTGCTTATTCAAGTATTTCTCTTACACCTTTCTGGTTTTCTATTTAGTATTATACATTTTATTCCAGATAAGCAACCTTCAGGAATAAAGGTATTACTGTGGCCCTAAAGTATCTTATTAGTTGCTCCTCTTTTTAGAAATAAAATGACTCTCGATTACCACTTACAATCAAAGTAACTCTCTTTGGGGATTTTAACATCTGGAGGTTTCTTACTGCTACTCACCTGTTCTTCCTGCCTCATCACTCTTCTGCTCACCAGTTCATCTGTGGTCCCTTTTTGTGACGGACTTTTGCAGCTGCTGCCCCCTTCAGTGGTTTGCCTTTTTTGATAGGGCTGAGTCAATGAAAAGTATCACACCACTGTCTGAAGCCAAGATAATATGTATGTCCCCATCTAAATCATTAAGTATAATTTTGAGTTTAAAGATGACACTGTTGGACTTCCCTGGTGGCGCAGTGGTTAAGAATCTGCCTGCCAATGCAGGGGCCACGGGTTCGATCCCTGGTCCAGGAAGATCCCACATGCCTCTGAGCAACTAAGCCCGTGCACCACAACTACTGAGCCTGCGAGGCACAACTACTGAGCCCACGTGCCACAACAACTGAAGCCCGTGCGCCTAGAGCTGGTGCTCTGCAACAACAGAAGCCACAGCAATGGGAAGTCCACGCACCGCAACGAAGAGTAGCCCCCCTCACCGCAACTAGAGAAAGCCTGCGTGCAGCAACGAAGACCCAACACAGCCAAAAATAAATAAATAAAAATTTTAAAATGTCTTTAAAAAAATGAAACTCTTGTACGGAGAATTATTTGAGAGTTTTCAAAGCAGCACCCCTCCATCTAATGTCATTTATTAGTTTCTATAATACTTGGTGTTTACTAGCCATTTAAAAACTTTGATAGCTATTATTATATATAAAGAAATTAATCTTTTTAGAATGTTAGTGCTTCTGTACTTAATTTTAGGGGAAGGAAGAAAGTTTGGGCATTTTAATTTAAATATTTCCATTTGTGAAGCAGCAGATGTTATAAAATGAAAACATTTCCCTAGAGCCTAAATTTCTGGGAGATTATAGAAGAGGTTGATAAAAACATCCTCTTGCTACTCAGATGGGCATGTGACTGGTGATGCTGAAGATTGATGCCGAAATTGTTTTTTTTTTATAAGTGATTTTTATCTTGTATTATCTGAATACTTCCCCATCTTCATGAAGAAATCGTCTATTATATATTCATTGATAAGGAAGGTGCCACCAAGTGACAAATAAAATGCATGGATTTTTTTCTTTTGCCTAATTAGCTTAAAGGGGATGCTTAGTTTATCATCTTCAAAGTTTCTTTTTTTTATTTGGAAGCAAGGCTGAATCTGAAGGTTCCTATTTTCCAGTACCTGCTGGAAACCTACAGATTTTATTGACCGAATGCTTTACTGAATCTAAGTGTCCTGACTGTTGCTTTTTTCCATGACAGGATGTTTCACTCAGGCCGAATGTGGAGCTGTCATTCGAAATGGAAGCCAAGTTCTCTTTTGTTCTTATTTGCTTTATATATTGTGTATGTTCCTCCCTCAGGTAAGTAAGACTCTTTTTCTTTCAAACTCAGAATTTAATAATGATTACATTGCCTTCAGTATAAGTGTGCTTCTTATTTGTTGACGTTTTCTGTCTTTACAGGCTTTTTCTGTCCATGGCCTCTCATTCCTCTTTAATTATGTGTGAATTCTATTACTTTGATCATTGTTTTATTTTCTAATGAGTGTATTTCTTTAATCTTAGCTACATTTCTTTTAGTTTTATTTATCTCGCCCATATTGAATGATGAGATAGCTACATATCTGACATTAAAAATGTGCTAGCTGTTTCTTCTACGGTTGAATAAATATACAGTACTTAATTCTCTCTCTTTTTGAGTTTTCATTCAGTTCTTTATGAAAAGTAAAGTATAGGCTTTGCTATTTTTATTTATTGCCGAGTATCAGACAGGAATTTGAAATTAAGTTTTTAGATCATGAAGGTTATTTAGTTGACTTAAAATGCTGTGAGAAAGTTAATTTTAATTACAGTACATTTGGAATGGAAATATTTAATTTTTAAAAAGAGTACAATTTTTTTCTCAACTTTGAAATAAGACCTTTTTAGCTGTTATTGAAAGCCAAATTTTTCTATAAACAGCTAATTATATGAATGAGCCAATAAGAACTTGAGGAATGTGAATGATCTTTAAAAGTTATCTGGTTTTGTTACTTGAGCAAACTGCATTTTTCTTAAGCCCATTTTGTTTTACACTTTTTATTTTTTTTACTGTTGTCTTTATTCAGTTTATTATATTTTCCTTTAGAATGAAGTCATTACTCCTGAAGTCTTATGTATTGATTACTTGGGATTTACTCAAGATTTTATACATTCCATGTTTATAACATACCTGTATGTTATTATAAATAATACATTTAACAAATCTGGAAATAGATTATCTGCTAAAATTGCTAATTCATGGATCAAGATATTTAACTAGTGTTTAATATACAAATACTTTTTTTCCAAGCCATCAGGTAGTTTCAGCTACTTACTTGGGAAATCCCTGGTACTTGTTTACTGGCTTCAAAACAAAATTGATCTTTGAGTGGTTTTTTTGGTGTATTTGTTTCAATTTCCTTATAAAGTCTATCTTTCTGTTACTTTCATTGCCAGAAAGAGGAAGCACACTTGTGAAGAGATCTGAAAATTATATATACATTAGATTTTTATCATGTACAGTGTTGAATTATTTCTTAACTTTCAAAAGTGACCCTCCAGGAGCCAATTACATGATGTAAGATAAATTATGAGATTAAAATTCATTTTTGTTAGGTCATAGCATTTGTAAATTTTCAAGGCTTCTTCAAACCTTAAATTGGGACTTTTTATTTTAGATGTCAACATTTTATTTGGTATATGCACCTTCATTATTTTAATCATTTGAATAAATGAAACACATGTTTTTAGACTAAGTAAATGGGGTCAACTGGGCTGAGACTAGGATGGGGCAAGGGAAGCACCTGGGATGTAAAATTTAAGGAGGTGCTCATTCGCAAGGGCATGGGAATCAAAGTACTTAAATGTGTTTTTAAGTTACTGTCTGACACAAGAAATCTTTTTTAAGAATTTCTTTTATTACCCCACGTGGTATGTGCATCACCTAAGGCTTTGTGACAGATAGTTACCTGTGTTTTCTCATGAAGCCAGAATGTTTTGTGTCTATATATCTTAAATATGACTCACTTAAAATGCCACCACCTCCCACATGAATATTTGAACTCACAGAAATACATTAGGGGCTATTATTGGCATTTTAATATCAAAATTGTGCCTTATAAGTAACTCGGTGTAGGGTTTGTTAAAATAATGCATATTGAAACTTTAGCTATACCTAATTTTCAGAGTCCTATCTTTCAATCATGGTGTAATACCACTATATTTTTGAAGAACATCTGGTGCTTAACTGTGATTTATGTCTCTGTATAGGCAATCTTTGACTTTTTTCACTTCTCTGGATGACCCCTAGGTGATCTCATCGAATCCAGTGGCTTTCAGTGGCATCTTGATGCCAGTGTCTCCTCAGTCTTTATCTTTGTGCCCGGCCCCTTCTTGGACCCAGAGTCATTTCTTGGGTTGCTTATTCTCATACACTTGGATATATAATAGTCCTCAGACTTCACATGTGTGAACAGGGTTCTTTTTTTTTTTATATTAACTTTTTTAAAAAAATTATTTATTATTGGCTGCGTTGGGTCTTCGTTGCTGCATGCAAGATTTCTCTAGTTGCGGTGCGCGGGCTACTCATTGCAGTGGCTTCTCTTTGTTGCGGAGCACCTGATCTAGGCTCACAGGCTTCAGTAGCTGTGACTCGCAGGCTCCAGAGCGCAGCCTCAATAGTTGTGGCGCACAGGATTAGTTGCTCTGTGGCATGTGGGATCTTCCCGGACCAGGGCTTGAACCCATGTCCCCTGCTTTGGCAGGCGGATTCTTAATCACTGTGCCACCAAGGAAGCCCTGAACAAGATTCTTGATTCCTACCTCCGATCCTCAAATCTGCTTCACTCTCATGCATTACAGTGCATCCTACTATCCTGCTAGTCTCTCCTACGGCCACTATGTTTCAGATACATGTCCTTTCTATTCCTTAACCATGCTTTCTTAGTACCCTCTTCTCCCTAATCCACATGCGCCTGGTTCTTTTTTGATACTCAGGTCTTAGTTATTACCATCTCAGATAAGTCTGCCTATCCCCCAATTCAAAGGAGTCCCCTTATCACTCTCATTTCACCCTTTAGGGATAATCTATTGATTTTGGTTACTCTCTTGGTTGTTAATATTTTGTTAATTTGACTGCTGTAGCTGGGTTAGAGGGTTGGCAAAACCTCTTGATTGTTAAGCTTGACACTTAGTTCAGATGATTAAAAATTAGGATCCTGTAGTTTAATTCTGATAATATCCACAATTTAACTCATAAAATAGAACTGCAATGTTAAATCTTCTAGGTAAGTTAACATTTGTAGTTTCGTGGACATTTACAAAGCAAATAGTATACAACGTTTATGCCCTTTAGAATTTTAAAAAGTAGTATAGAAACAGAATACCTTGTCTCTTGATAGGTGATGAATATAACTTTTTTTTTTTTTTTTTTTTTGTGTTACACGGGCCTCTCACTGTTGTGGCCTCTCCCGTTGTGGAGCACAGGCTCCGGACGCACAGGCTCAGCGGCCATGGCTCACGGGCCCAGCCGCTCCGTGGCATGTGGGATCTTCCCGGACTGGGGCACGAACCCGTGTCCCCTGCATTGGCAGGCGGACTCTCAACCACTGCGCCACCAGGGAAGCCCTGGATATAACTTTTAATAAGAACTACAGCAAAATAACATTTGAATATTTAAACCGGTCCCACAGAAGTACAAATTACAAAATACAATTGTTTTTTACCCACTAGCTTGACAGTATTTAGAAAGGTTGATAGCATCCAGTATTATTAAAGTTTAGGTAAAGAAGACACACTAACACTGTTGGCTCTGTCTTTTGGGAGAGTAATTGGGCAATATTTTTTTAGAGTAAGAATGTGTATTTTCTTTGACATATCACTCCCACATGTACGCATCTATCCTATAGAAATAAAACCCATAAATATATAGAGAAATATGTACCCATATGTTAACTGTAGCATTGTTATAGCAAACAATTGGTAAAGACTCTGATTGTTCATCAACAAGGGAATGGTTGTATAAATTATTTTATATTCATACCATGCAATACTGTGTAGCCATTCAAAACTATGTATATTGGCTTGGAAAGATAATAAAGTTAAGTTAAAAAGCAAATTACAGAACAATATAAGATTATCCTAGATTTGTAATAAGTTGTACTACAAAACTGGGATTATTATGTGTGTATACTTTTGTGTAAGACTGTATAAACATTAATAAAACATGGAATGATACACATCAGGTTTTAAAATGGGTTATCACAGGGGCGTAAAGTGGATTATCTCAGGGTGGGTGTGAGAAGGGGGAA
The DNA here is from genome assembly GCF_059928025.1 of Delphinapterus leucas. Classification (NCBI taxonomy): domain Eukaryota; kingdom Metazoa; phylum Chordata; class Mammalia; order Artiodactyla; family Monodontidae; genus Delphinapterus; species Delphinapterus leucas. The sequence continues at coordinate 74,432,384 of NC_143140.1, forward strand.
GGTGATGGAACTTAATACAACTCTGAATGATTTGCCTTGTTACAATGAACATGTATTACTGTAGTAATTTGGGAAAACAAAAAATCCTAATAAGATTCTTTGGTATTAAAAAAAGAAGCCACATTAAAAAAACTGCCAGAGGGCGTCCCTGGTGGCGCAGTGGTTGAGAGTCCGCCTGCCGATGCAGGGGACACGGGTTCGTGCCCCGGTCCGGGAGGATCCCACATGCCGCAGAGCGGCTGGGCCCGTGAGCCATGGCCGCGGAGCCTGCGCGTCCGGAGCCTGTGCTCCGCAACGGGAGGGGCCACAACAGTGAGAGGCCCGCGTACCGCAAAAATAAATAAATATAAATAAATAAATAAATAAAAATAAAAAAACTGCCAGAGAGACTGTTGACATGTATGAATATTATACTTTTATAAGTATGGTTATAATGCTAGTCATGTAACCATTACTCCGACTCTTCCTTCACTTGATATGAATCTCTAAAAGTTGTTTCAAGTAAGAACCTCTTTTTATGTAGCGTGACACACTATGATCTGAAGATGAATGATGATATCTCAAGCAGACAGAAGGTTGTGGCTTCAAACAGAGTGGGAAACAGACAGCCAAGAGCCAACGGATTCCTTAGCAACCAGGAGCCTGTTTCCACACAGATAGCCTTAGTCACGAGCACTGAGGGAGGAGCCTCCCTTCTCTTCTGAAAATTGATGACATCAGCAGATTATTTCAAAGCTCAGTGTTATTCTGATAGTTATGATACATCAGCAGCTAACAGGGGAAATGTTTCTGAAAGTACAATCTGGCCTGAAGTGTGTGCTTTCTAGCCCAGAGGACAGCACGGTTCTGGAAGGCAGATGATTGGACTAACCTTGTGCTTCTTTTGGTTTGTGTGTTAATTTTACTCATGATCAGCAATGACACTGCAGTTTGTATTGGAGTGTTAGACATCTTTTATACATATTTTTATATGCAATCAAATGGCTTTCGAATGCATAGAAAAATAATCCCTTTATAAATCTGCCAGGTTTTTTTCTAGCCATTTTAACATTAATATGTCATTAATTACTAAATAAGTATATTTGAAAGGTCAAAAATAAGGCTCTAGTTGTGCAAACTATTCTTATTAAGTGAAGAAAGAGCCAGAGTAATGCTTAAGTGACTAACAGAAAACTATAATATATGACAATAAATATTTGTGGGGGGTTTTTCCAGTTAGGGTCAAAGTGCTCCAAATTACTGTCTGAAGCTTTCAGCTAAAAGGCTGTTTTCCCACTCTACACTTCAGGTTAGAAGAGCCAATGTGATTGAATAAGTAAACCTTAGAAAGTTGTATACAGAAGTTTCTTTGATGCGTCTTCCCTGTAGATAATTGCCTGCCTTCATATACCTTTGAGATGATCTGATTTTGATGTAGGTAAATATGAAATCCTACATTGGGGTCATAAAGTCAATTACGTAAATGTGGAATGAGGGTGACTCATCTTGTCACCACACTGACTATCTCAAGTGACTAAGCAGTGTGATGGGGCCTCCAGTGAAACTGACACCATGTAGGAATTAAGCATTAGGAAGAGTGAGGTGTTAGCAAAGAGTCTTCCCCTTTGCTGGTCAGATCATGCTCGCCTCCAGGCATGGTTGTTATCCTTTAGAGAGAGTTCATAAACAGAGTATCTAGACCAGGCAGATCAGCCTGGTGATGAGTCTCGAGCAATCTGAGGAATGTTTCAGAGCATCTCTGTCTCCACGGTTATGTGAAGCCTTTGTGGGGCTGGGTTGCAGCTGTGGACCCTTTGAGTCAGCCACCACATTGTTGCTTTGGTGTAACCATTTGGTTTCTTTTGAAAGATAAAAATCTTGCTGAATTAAAAAAATTGATTTAAATGGAACATTTACTTTGGAATAGTGATGTCAGTAAGAATGCGATAGTGGTCTTTAGATGTTTGAAAAGTGGTCATTTGGAAGTGAAAACAGACTTAGTCTAAGTATTTTTGGGTTGATGCTCCAAGTACCAAATGACTCAGTAACTGGTTGCCAAAAGATAAAGCCAGCTGACCTTCGAAATCGCCATCACTGGTGATGAAGAAGGTATGAAGAAGGAGTCTTCATTTTGAAGAGGAATTTGTACTAAAAACCGTGAAGGCCTCCTCAGCCTACAGTTTAATCATAGAGTGAGTGTGTGTGTGTTATAGAACTTTTGTGTTGTTTTTTTTAATCCCTCACACCCTCCTTTGGTAACTGTAAGTAAGGTTGTTTTCCATGTCTGCGAGACTGTCTCTGTTTTGTAAGTAAGTTCATTAGTACTGTTTTTTCAGATCCCACATATAAGTGATATTGTATGATATTTGCCTTTGTCTGATTTACTTCACTTAGTATGATAATCTCTAGGTCCATATATGTTGCTGCAGAGAGAGCCTGTTTTCTTGATGTACACATTCTTTTAATAGTTACCTCAAAAGTTTCTTCTGTGTGTATTTCCTTTCAATTTTAGTAGGTAAGCTCTATACTCAGTTAGAGATTGGGAAGGTAACTTTCTTAGACAAGATAAACCTGGGGAACTCTAGACTTTGGCAGGTACAAAATTTTCTGCCACTTTCAAAATAATAATTCTTTATGGAGTTTTCCTTCTATTTTCAGCAAGTAGAATATGTGCTTTTTGGCACCATTCTTCCTAAGATTTCAGTGTCATAGTGTTTAGTAAATTAAAAATGTGGAAAAGAACAAAATGGAAAAGAACCAAGGAGAGAGGAAAAAAAAACTTATTCCAGATTTAATGAGTAAATATGATTTATAAGGTGGGGCAGCAGGATAGGAAAGTAAGGAGATTAGATGACAAAATATATTAATCTGACAATGAGCACGAAGTCACAATATTGTAAACGTCTTTTCCCCTTCACTGAACAAAGATGATTAAACACCTGAAAAAAAAAAAATTGAGGTCATTTGCCAGCACATGGGTGGTGGCTATCACCAGTTCAGATGAACCTATTTAACCATTACCAAAAAAAAAAAAAAACCTCTCAGAGAGGAATAAAGTAATCCAGTGGGAACTGTGATACTACTGTATTTCTATGGTTAAGACTAATTATCTTGATTTTTTTTTCAAAAATCGTTAAAACTATTTATAGCCAATTAATCTTTTTAGATGAGAGCTCCTTTGTCAGGAAAATAGTTTGAATTATTTGATGTCAAAATATCTTGGTTTACAGTTATTCCTAAACCAGGCTCATCTTAAACTTGTGGTTTAAAAATCATACACTTTTTAAAAAAATTACAGAATTTTCTCTAATAAATCAACTATTGTGAGCCAAAAAAGATGCCTCTGCTAATACATTCTGCTCCCAGCTTGGTGCTGCTAGTTTAGATAACAGGAAGAGAGAAACTGTTGGCAGTAGAGCCAGGTGATGGATTGTGTCAACCCCCTTGAAAATCAACAATTTTTTCATCTCTTTAATTATAACATTACACTAATCACTATTATTGGACTATGCAAAGCTATAAGAATGAGTTAATGCTTATGATTTTTACAAATACGTAAACAAAATGGTATTTTTAGAAGATTCTTTACCTGGTTGAAACTTAAAGAGTACTGTTAAAGTAAAATACAGATCTGAAAAAAAGAAAATACTCTTAATGGGAATACAGTATTAATCACTGCTTTTAAACACATCCACAGTTTCTTCCTTCCTTTTTTTTTTTGCCTTAAATATATGCACAGAAATATGGCTTTATGTACAGCTAATACTGGCCTCAATTGAGTATAAGTAACAGTTTTACTGGGTTACTGGCTTTAATGAAGAGAATCTTAAGACAGAAAATGAGGGTTTTCAAGTCATAGTGATTTGATTGTCTTCAGTACTGATGCTACAGGGGGTGAGGAAAGCTAGAAAGCTAGACTTATAGAGATATTTTGCCTCCATATTGGGTTTTTTAGAGAGAATGAACTCCTAAGTATATACACTAAGGCATCATGGAATATGGTCCCCACTTCTTCCTGAATTCTCTGAATCGGTGTCTCCTGGCTGGGTCATCAGAGGTGAAAATTAGGTTTTTACTTGGACTGCTAATCTCATCTCTCTTTAGAATGGTAATCTGAAAATCTGTTACTTGTAGTAAGTTCATGACCAAAAAATTTCTGTAACAATACTGATGAAGTACAAATATATCAATAAACAATAAGGTCTGTGGTTCTCTCAGAGCCTTTGCTAACTTGACATAGGACTTTCCTTCCAGTTCAGTAAGCCCTGATACTTTCATTGGTGTTTGTTTAGCACTGTCATTACTTCTCATCATCTGACTTGCTTACCTGTCTCTCACACACACATATTAGAGAGGTTTGACTTTTTCAGTAACTGTTTCAGAGGAAAGTTCTCTCTGAATTTGCAACAATTACTTTTTAAAAAGAATTGACATGTAACTTTATACTATGCGACTGTTTCTTATATTTAAGGTCCTGTCGGTTTACAGACATGATGCTGTGATTGTAATGCCACAGAAGAGGTTTTCAGTAAATGTGTAGTGAATGAATCAAATTGCTTTCCAAGCTGCCCTTTTGTGACTTTGGATTTTCCTTACCAAAGTGAGTCTAGCAGATCTAACTGTTAGGTATTCTTAATCAGAACCTTTTCCCTCCCCCAATATTATTAAAGTAAATCAAACATTTGTGACAGCATTATAATACTTAATGGAGTTGCAGAGAACATAGTTAGCATGCTACTTTTAAGTGCATTTAAAAGCTGAGGGCTATGTCACAATAATACCATAATATTTGAGCATTTCACATGTGTGTGTGTATCAGACTCTTTTCAAAGTCCTGGCTATGCAGAGCTAAATCATGATCCTTAAACTCAAGAAGTTTTAGTGTTGTTAAGGAGACTGACATGAGACAAATAGGAAGCACTGCGATATGTGGTCTAATAGAATTGTGACTGTGATATCAAGGGATAACAGAAGAGATCTCAGAAAAGTTTGCACAGAAGAGATAATGTTAAAACTGCATCTTCTAGCAGGGGCGATGAAAAAATACTTACAAAATCACATGGCTTTGTCATTGACCATTTGAAGAGCTTTCCCTGTAATCAGATTGGATGGCTGGCTGTAAAAACTGATTGCAAGCCAAAGCAATCTTGAGAAAGAAAAGCGGAGCTGGAGGAATCCCTGACTTCAGACTGTACTACAAAGCTACAGTAATCAAGACAGTATGGTACTGGCACAAAAACAGAAATATCGATCAATGGAACAGGATAGAAAGCCCAGAGATAAACCCACGCATGTATGGTCACCTTATTTCTGATAAAGGAAACAAGAATATACAATGGATAAAACACAACTTCTTCAATAAGTTGTGCTGGGAAAACTGGACAACTACATATAAAAGAATGAAATTAGAACACTCCCTAACACCATACACAAAAATAAACTCAAAATGGATTAAAGACCTAAACGTAAGGCCAGACACTGTAAAACTCTTAGAGAAAAACATAAGTGGAACACTCTATGACATAAATCACAGCAAGATCCTTTTTGACCCACCTCCTAGAGAAATGGAAATAAAAACAAAAATAAACAGATGGGACCTAATGAAACTTGAAAGCTTTTGCACAGCAAAGGAAACCATAAACAAGATGAAAAGACAACCCACAGAATGGGAGAAAATATTTGCAAACATAGCAACTGACAAAGGATATTTTAATCTCCAAAATATATAAGCAGCTCAATATCAAAAAAACAAAAAACCCAATCCAAAAATGGGCAGAAGACCTAAATAGACATTTCTCCAAAGAAGATATACAGATTGCCAACAAACACATGAAAGGATGCTCAACATCACTAATCATTAGAGAAATGCAAGTCAAAACTACAATGAGGCATCACCTCACACCAGTCGGAATGGCCATCACCAAAAAGTCTACAAACAATAAATGCTGGAGAGGGTGTGGAGAAAAGGGAACCCTCTTGCACTGTTGGGATGTAATGTAAATTGGTACAGCCACTATGGAGAACAGTATGGAGGTTCCTTAAAAAATTAAAAATAGAACTACCATATGACCCAGCAATTCCACTACTGGGCATATACCCTAAGAAAACCATAATTCAAAAAGAGTCATGTACCACAATGTTCTTTGCAGCTCTATTTACAATAACCAGGACATGGGAGCAACCTAAGTGCCCATCGACAGATGAATGGATAAAGAATATTTAGCACATATATATAATGGAATATTACTCAGCCATAAAAAGAAATGAAATTGATTTATTTGTAGTGAGATGGATGGTCCCAGAGTCTTCATACAGAGTGAAGTAAGTCAGAAAGAGAAAAACAAATACCATATGCTAACACATATATATGGAATCTAAAAAAAAAAAATGGTTCTGAAGAACCTAGCGGCAGGACAGGAATAAAGACTTAGACATAGAGAATGGACTTGAGGACATGGGGAGGGGGAAGGGTAAGCTGGGACAAAGTGAGAGAATGGCATGGACATATATACACTACCATATGTAAAACAGATAGCTAGTGGGAGGCAGCCGCATAGCACAGGGAGATCAGCTTCGTGCTTTGCAACCACCTAGAGGTGTGGGATAGAGAGGGTGGGAGGGAGGCGCAAGAGGGAGGGGTTATGGGGGTATATGTATATGTATAGCGGATTCACTTTGTTATACCGCAGCAGCTAACACACCATTCTAAAGCTATTATACTCCAATAAAGATATTAAAAAAACAAACACACAAACTGATTGCAGTTGTGGGAGTGGTTCGTCCCCACTGAATTTCATCTCTGATCTTGACCAAAAACAAAAAGATGGAAAGTGAGCATGGAAATGGAGAAGGGTGAGGTAGGCAGAGAAAGGGAAAGGGCAAACCTAGGAATTCACTGAAACTGATTTTGTGGAAGGATCCATATTTCCTGTGCCTAGAATAAAGGGTCTCTGCAGAAGAGAATAAGGAATGAACGTAGACACTTAAGCAGGAGGCCTGACTGTGGAGGATGTCAATGGAGGGATTGTGCTGTCAGAGCTGAATGAGGAATTCTAGCTCAGTAGGGGAGATAGGCATGTCATTACCCACTATAGCTCAGTAAGACACGTGCAACCAAAAATGTACACTGAAGGGAACAGAGGGTAAGAACTCGCTAGGATTATAGTTAGGTAACTCAGTGTCAGATCTGTCGTTTCTTTACTGAGTCTGTGGTTTATGCTTTTTCTCTATCAGGTACCATTTTACTTCAGAAAAGCCAGTCTTACTTTCCTCCTTGGTGAACAGCGTTCATGTATATATCGAAAACCTTGAGATATTAATAGAATCTTAGGCACACTTGCTGCCTTCTCTTTCTTGCTCAAACTCATATTTAGCTGTGACCAAGAGTTGCTGAGTCTAGGTTAGAAATGCCTTTTTTATCTTTATAACAACTGTCTCTGAGGCTCTCATCTCCACCAGGTGTGTCCAGTGTTTCTGTTAAACCACTGTTGGAATCATGCCACTGCCCTGTTTAAGTTCCCCTGAAGATTCTCATTGTCTGCAGGATACAGTCCACAGTCCTTAATTTATGTAATGTCACAGCTCCCTAGCTCTGTAATGCCCTATCAAGTGCCTGCCGGACAGTAGGGTCTCAACTAAATATTGAATGAGTACAGAAATTGAAGAATTTATATATTTTTGCTAAGCAAAATGAGGATTTAGTCATAGGTATTCAGTTATTTAAAAGAAAAAATTAGTGCTTGGCCTAGGTACTATGTTGAGGTTTAGAAATTAATGGTTCAACCCTTCCATCTTTGTGGAAGACCAGCTATTTGAGAGAGGAAGTTTCATAAAATAATTATTTGTGCCTCTAAATGAGTCAAAATAACTAGAGTATTTATTCTCACTTGCTCCAAGGGCTAAGCTTCTCATGCAAATACATTTTTTTAGTGCCAAGCTGATCTCATCACTATTAAAATGTACACTCTTTTAAAAAAAAATCAATTTTTGTTGAAAATAGTAAAAGTTATTATTTTCTTTAAATTCTTTAAGCTGTTCCCCCCTTGCCCTGTGGCCGTCTTTCCCATAGTTATCCCCATCATCACCTGTAACTTTAGCTTTTTATCTTGGGTTAAACCTTCCCCTCTTAGCCCACAAACATGTCCAAGTCTTTTCTTTATAAAGCAAACAAATGTTTCCCACATCCCCTCCACACTTGTGTTCTATCCAGTTTTCCTTTTCATTTGTCATTCCTTTCATTTCCTAAAGTCTTCAAAGACTAGTCTACATTTGGATTTATTACTTCCTCACCCCTCAAAATAGATTCTTCTGTTTTGAAGATGCCTTGACAGGTTATCAATTTGTGTGTGTATGTAAACAATTATGTTATGGTTCTCTAAAGATCTCCTAAGTTAGTCTGAACTTCCCCAAAGGTTTATTTATTTAAAAAAATTCTTTTCAAGTAGGTGGACCATATTCACTGCAGTAACGTTTTGTTATTAAGAGGACAAGAAAACACTTTCTTCATAGAAGTCTGTTTTAGGTTGAAATTGTGTCACAAAATGAGATGACTTATACTCAACTTTTAGAATAGACCTCTTTGCATGTTTTTCATATTCTTTAAATTGTTCCTTTAGGTGCCTCTGACTTCCTAGAAGCTTATGTTACCTCTTTTTTATTTTTGCTCATTTAAATCAGATTTACATCCTGATTTGCCAGTTAGTTCTGTTTCCCATTCCTATTTCTTTCTTTTTGAGTACTTTTCATATCTTAAAATTTTCTATATGCCAGTTATTAGGATATTTATTTCAAAATGGTTGGTTCAAGTGAAGCTGAAAGACTGTCGTTTTTCTTCGTCTGCTGTGTGTGCCTGGTTTTGCTTTACAACAACATTTATCTTTGTTATAGTTATATTTAAAAACACCTTGAGTTGGGAATTTTTGGCTAATTTACATTTAAAACTCCCATTTGTTTGAAGCAGAGGTACATAGATATAAAAATGTAGTGCTGTAAGTCAGAACTTACCATTGTTTTGGTTAGAAAAGCAGTTCATTAGGCTTTGTTAAATAGGTTAGAAGTCTTTTAGCTCTTAGGGAAGAATATAAAAACTAAACTGGCTTTGTTATTCATCTGGAAGCTTAAAAAATCAGATTTGAAGTCTAATCATCAAATTGAACTTGTATAATTTTGTTTTTCCCTGTTATTAAAGGAGAACTTTCAATTTTTTTCAAAAGTAAGATCATAGTACCTTCTGAGTATTTTAAATTTTAATAGTCCTAGTCATAAATAAAATCTATTGTGGACTATTTCAGGTTAAAAATACAAGTGAATCTTGTATTGCTTAAGAGAAAAATGTGCCTTTGAAAAGCATATTTTAAAAAATATAAACCTATGTTGGATTTTATTTAAACTTGAACTGTACATACTATGGTGTCAATGTATTTTTTGATGCGTTTAAACTAATAACGAGAATGAAAAGGTTGGTTCGATGTCAATAACACTGCTAAGTTGACTGAGTAACTTGATCCATCAGTAACATGAGCTAAATGCTGACTCTGAAATAAAATTTTGCCAAGATATTCTTTTATAGTCAGAAATACCTTCTCAGTGTGTGTACTGGAGCTTTATTCCTCATGGACTGTAGGTAGGAGGAGACAAGTTATTACATGTAGTGAAACTTGTGTGCCTGATTTTTTAGATTCTGTTTCTGGCAAAATCAGGCAAAGGGTGGTTGGAAGTGGTTACACTGGATGACTGAGTTCCAAGGAGCAACTGACTGGAAGGGGACACTGCAAGATATGCTGGATTGATGGAAATGTTCCAAATTTTGGTTGGGTTGTAGTTACAGAGGGGTATACGACCATCAAAATGGATTGAACAGCACACTTAAAATCTATGCATTTTAATGTGTGTCAATTATACCTCCAAAAAACAAAATCTCAGCTAATTGGAAAAAATGCTCATAAGAGTTCTAAGAGGACACAATAAATAGAATTCTAATGCCTCCAGAACTATCAGGATTTTACTAGCTATATCAAGAATTAAATAATAGCTTTCTACAATACAACTTCTTTGTTGATATGCTGGCTTTTGTTTGGCTAACAGGAAAGGCATATTTAGTTTTACTATTTATGAATTAGTTAGGCTTATTTACATATTTTCAGTACTTAAGAATACTCGTGTGTGTGTGTGTGTGTGTGAAGACATTTCTGTGAACGATATAAACTTCACCTAGCTCAAGTGTAAGCTTCCATGTCATGCCTCTTTAGCCTCTATATACATTCAAAAGTTCAACTTATATACGGTACCTTTACCTGGCAGCTCTTTTCCTTGAGAGCTTCTTTCCTCCATTTAATAAAAGTGCATGCAGGGCTTCCCTGGTGGTGCAGTGGTTGAGAGTCCGCCTGCCGATGCAGGGGACACGGGTTCGTGCCCCGGTCCGGGAAGATCCCACATGCTACGGAGCGGCTGGGCCCGTGAGCCATGGCCGCTGAGCCTGTGCGTCCGGAGCCTGCGCTCTGCAATGGGAGAGGCCACAGCAGTGAGAGGCCCGCGTATCCCCCCCAAAAAAAAAAAAGTGCATGCAATGATCAGGATATAATTTTTTTCTATTAGTTATATTTTTCATGTATAAGATTTTGCTTCCTCACTAAGACCTTAAGGGAGACTTATTGATATTGTTGGCTTGCTTCATAACATGAAAGATAAAAAAGGGTGCTTCAGGAACACTTACTCCATTCGTTGTTGTGTTATAAGCATGTTTTTCTTTCTGTTCATTTTATCTTATCTTTACAGAGCTGTTTATCATTTACTGTAAAGTGATTTGTACTCATTTCACAAACATGTGGTATTTGTGAAAAACTCCACAAATCTTTTTGTAAATTTGATTGCTCAGCAAATATAAAGCATGAATCAGAAAGTAAATTTCGGTCAAACACTTGAAAATTCCAACCTAGGCTACACTCAGCACCTGGTGAATGGTTTCTGAGAGGTTATTTGTTCTGCCCTCGTTCCTAACTTGAGAGGTTTTCATGGGTAAATAGTGGGTTGAAAGCATCAGTCAAGACAGTCTCATTTCAAAAGATGCACCTGCTATGACTGTGTCCCTGGAGAAAGGTCACTATTTGCCTAGGAATGGTGTAATGAGAATGTGGCCATCAATGGAAACAAAATAATGAGACTAATAATCATCAACTGTTAATATTAAGATCCCAGATGATACACAGATTATACAAAAACATCTTCTGAAAGAGGGAATGTATCCTTATTGGATGGATACTTTGAGGAAGTACTATGTATAATTCAGTAAATCCAAAGGGGAAAAGTGGCACCATTTTAAACTTCAGTAAGTATTACAAAAAGGTGACGCTCAACTTTTACATCTTAAAGTCTGATCTCAGACAAGTTTAAAATTAAGATTTAGCTGATGCTTTACTCAGTGGGACCTGTGCTAGTAGTTACAATTCCATTGGCTCTAGCCATTGGATAGGACAGCACTTTATTTTATTTAAAAAAATCTTCATATATTATTAAGATACTGGGGTACCTTGAAACCAAGTCTATGTGATAATAGAGTAGGGGAAATTTTATGGCTCTTCTATCTTGTGAAGCTACCGCTCTCTATTAGGGTTCCAGTTACCTGTGCAGTGGCTTGGAAAGTGCCGTCAGACAGAAATATGGGGCTCACACTTCTTGTGTTTCTTTCTGCTAAGGATCAAAGGTTTGTTCTATCAGTTATCCAGTGTCTGAAAACAGTTTTTCTTGTGTGTGTGTATTTTGTCCACTTATATGTTTGCTTTTGCTGAGAGAAGGAGTCCAACATTTGTTACTTCATTATGGCTGGAGCCGGGAGTCCCTACTATTTTATTTGAACTGAATGTAAGCTTACATTTTTAGCCAATCATTGGATATACAACAAAGTCCTTTTCTTTGAGGATAGATTTGTTAATTGGAGAGTGTTTTCTCTTTTGAATAAATTATGCCCATAAAGTGTCATCATTGATTTTTTCTTCCAGGTTTATTGAGATATAATTTACATACAGCACAGTGATTTTTAATTTTGTTTCCTTTAGAGTGAAGAGAGATTGCTTTTGAAGTGATCTGAACACAGAATCCTCATTTTTAAGAGTTTTACCATTTAGTCGTTAAAGATCATCTCACCCATATCTAATTGAACAGCTATTTTTATTTACCTCTATTCACAACTTTCCTAATGATTCAACTAAGTTTTCATAGACCCATATATCCTTTTACTTTTGTATTTTTATTGGGTTATGTAAAATATAGTAAATTTCATAGCTAGAATATGAAGTATAACTGGCAAAAAATAGTTGGGAACGAACATGATCTAATAAGCACAGCTCAACTTCTGGGAGCAGCTGTTCAGAGGACTATTAGCTTTGAATATTCAGCTCACTGTGAGTGTCATTCAGTGTATTTTACGCAGAAAGTCGTGAGAGTAGGTTAACCTGAGGCATCAGTTAAGTGCAGGTTGATTAGGAGAGTTTCTCTCGGACCTCTGGGCTGCAGTCTAAGATATTCTTCAGAGTTGCTTTTTCCTGGTTTCAGTGTGTCACTACTATAATTTTTCTTCCCTCCAGAATCAAGATGTCAAAGGTATCTTTGACACTCCCTTAGCAACCCTTCTCTGAGACCTAATCTATTGCTAAATCTGGGAGCATCTGTTGTGTCTCTTTGGTTTTTTGAATGATCTTCACTCTAATGCAGACCCTTATGGTTTCTTGCCTCAACCTTTGTAATGATAGAAAAACTGATGCCGTTGTCTCCTGGTTTCATCTGCAAGCTAGTAATAAACCACTTTCATATAAACATTTCTTAGAGTGTAATTTGCTCAGGAACCTTGAAGAGCTTTTGGTTGCTGAGCTAAGTACTGCCTTTATGGATTGACATTCGAGATCCTTCACCATATATTCTTAACTAGTATTTTTTAAGCCGTTTCTAAGATTCCTTATTCATAATCTAAGAAACAAACAAATTGAAAAACATATTTTTCTCTGACATTTCATATATTTCCCTGCCTCTAAGTCTTCTTTACACTATTTCCTCAACCTAAAAAGGCTTTCTCCTTCTTTGCTACATAATAAGGTGCCTCCCCACCTCCTCACGCCAGGAGCATTTAAAATGAGGCTGGTAAGACGAGTAGGTTTTTTCCCTTAATTTTCATGTATGTATATATCAACATAACCACCTGTTAGATAACATTTTAAAGGTAGAAATGGAGCAGGAAATATTTTCTATATCCCCACTTTTTTTTTCATTTCTCCTTTGGAACTCTATAATAATTTGTACTTATTCTATGTTTTTTTTGTCAAATTGTGTTTTATGATTATTACTGTTTGTGTTTTCTTTTTTATTGATTATGAGTGCCTAAAATGTAAGGGCTATGTCTTCTTCGTCTTCTTTTTTTTTCTTGTGTTCTGCACAAAACCAAGAGAGTGTGTTTACTGCAATGTGAATGAATTAAAGCATATTATTTAAAGGGAGACATTTGAGATTAAGGTAACCCATCCACTCTACAGGTTTGACGTGAAAGGCATAGAAGCTCTGTCTTGAAAAAGTAGACCAAGACACGAGACGTGCATCTTAGTTATCATACTGGAGCAGGTCTACTTGAACTGTTCAGAGTGCTGCAGACCCTGGTGACTCATTCTGCATTTCATTCACTTTGGCTCTGTTGGTGTATACCCCAAGTTACATAGTACTTAAGAAAAACTTCCTAAGAAGTTGATAACGTAAGAACTCTTGCCTTAACAAAACATGTCTAAAAGTCCAGTATCATGAAGTTTGTCTCTTCCTGTCTTTTCTTGACTGAGCTATCCCCATGGTAGGTTTCTGCTTCCAGCACATTCCCTATTGTAACCCGCTTTCCTCCCCTTTCCATAGGAGGGGGGAGAGGCACTGGAGCTTCCATGATCTTCATATTCTGTACATTTCCCAGGAGACTCATTAGCTTAGCAGAATCTTGGGCTGAGGCTCCAGGGTATTAAGTGGATTTGGGATTCTGGGCTGCTATTAATTTTGTCTTAGCTATGTTATGAGTTGGCCTGGGGTTTTAACTGAATTTTATTATGTTATTTCCATGGGAAAAACAGTTCTAAAATCCAGACAGCGAACTAGGAGCTTATTTTTTGTAATATAGGAATTAGTACATTTTGGACTTGGTATTCTTGACGTTTTACGACCAAATATTTCAAAATTCATTGTGTCTGTGTCCAATTCTTTTAAATCAAATTAAAATAGTCTCAGTATGCATTATTTAGAAACATGATATAATCAGTGCTTTAAACGTTTTTCAATTTATATGATATGCTTCTCATTTAGATGAGTATTTACAGATTTTTAAAAAAGGATTTAGTATACTAAAATTAAATTTAGATGTTTGATTTTTAAAACTAGTCTATGCTGGATTCATCCAGCAAGATGATGTTGTATCTTTGATTAATTACTGGGAGATTTAGCAAAGAGAATAATTTAATAGAAACAAAGGTTTCACACGTGAAGCTGCTCGTTTAATACTATCTACAGTAGAAAAAAAACAAAGAACCACCTAAAATTCCATTAACACTAAATAATTTTATGAAGTTGGCAAAATGACTACAATTACAACATAGAAATAGACGCAGGACTTAGAATAATAAGCAATAGCAATACTCTGTTAGATATGCCATGTGTGCGAAGTATGTGTGAGTCTAGATGTATGTGTGAGTGCCATGTGTGCGAAGTATGTGTGAGTCTAGGGCGGTAGTGTGCAAGGGTTAAAATAGGAGGAAGAAAGTTCAGACTAATGGCTTCAGGTTTTCAAAGTGAGTCTTCAAAAGAATTCTACTTGATTTTAAACATGTTGCTTCTGGAATAATGAGGCAGGCTGATTGAAACCAGTGTGCCTCAAGACAGACTCAGAACTGTAATTTTTGTTTCTCTATATTCCCTCCTAACAAGTAATTATTAATAAGCCCTACCCAGTTGTTGTGGCTCCTTTTCCCTGCATTGCTTCAAGATTTGTGAATTTTCAGAACTCCCATACAAAAGGAAACAGGAGTTAAAAATGAGCAAGGCTTTTGGAAAGATAATTGGCAGATCTCATTGGGCCTACATAGTTATAATATGCAATATTATCATCATTTTTCAGGCTCTCAGCTTCTTCTTTTTTTTTTTTTTTTTGGTCTTGAACGTGGTTCAGAATGAGTGCCACGCTGAATGCTGACTCCTTGTCCGGAACAGAGTTGTTTTGTTCCTATGTACCCCTTGACTGTTTGCTGTTCTTTTAAATTAATGGTGCAGAGACAGACTCATTCTATGAGACTGAGATCATCTGTTATCAAAACTCCGTTATTAGGTGGAGACAGAGACTTCATGGCTGAAGTGATCACAGAAGCATCTGTGGAAACGGCTATACCATCAGGTTGTGTGAGGGTTAAGGAAGAGTGTGTGTGTGTGTGTTGGGGGGTTGGTGAGCCCTTTTTGTATACTTGTGGGATTGTTTTTGCATAGGTTTGTTTTTAATTTAAAAATCTTTTCACTTTAGGAATCTTTTTAGATTAATTGACATATGTCATTGTTTCAGAAACTGATAGCATCCAGAAAAGTCTTAACACATTATTTAGTGATTCAGTACCAAATCACGGGTATTGTGAAAGTTGCAATTTCTCATCTTGGTCTGATTATGAAAGACTAGTATCCCATCTTGCCCTAAAACTTTGTTTGGGTATTTATACTTATTAATTAAGTTGTTTTCCGATGTAATGCAATTGCCAGTGGGAGATTATTTTTCTAAAATTGTTTTAATTTTTAAAGCCTCATAAAATAAAGGATGAAGCAAATGGACCACCGCTTCAACTAAAATAATGACAGGAAGAGAAAAAGAGGAATTTAGTTTTCTTTTTTAATGAGTCTTTGAGGACCAGGAGGAACTGGAAGTATCATAACAACAACTTTCTGTATAAACTGGAAAAATCCCCTAATTCAAATTTAACAAGTGAGGTCCACCTTTTATATTAGGAAATGTTGTTTCTGAACACAGTACGAAAATCAGTGCTAGTAAGAAACAGATTTTATTAGTGCAGACATAGAATACACTTCTGAGGCTGACCACTGTTAACTCAAGTCAGTTGAAAAATAAGCTGTTAGATATGTCTAGGAAATACATATTACCTTTTCTCAATAAGTGTGTAACCCCAGAACTCTTGTACCTGCGCTTGTGGTAACTTGTTACCCATCACCTTTTCTTCTGTTTCTGTTCTTTCTCCTCAAGAGGATTGCTAACCAATCTCTCTTCATTTTATTGTTTAGAAGTCAGTTACTTTTATAAGGGGTAAAACTCTATTCCAATTTTCTCACCTTCATTGGCTCTCTTTAGGACATTTTCGAATTAAAATATGCCCTAATCATGACTCGTTATTATGATCAACAATCATAAACTGGTATAAAAGGTAATCTTCTCTAAAGAAAACAAAAGTCCTACATTTTGAGACTAAATCAAATTTGATTAGAGTCTCAGTAATGCTGCTTTATTCTGTGTCTTATTCTTTGGTGCATTAAAAAAAACAAAAACAAGGGAATTATTATTCCGGTGTTCCAGGGGAGGAGACTGAATTGAAGAATATTTAAACCCAGCTGTGTAGCGTAAGAACCAGAACAGAGCTTTTCTGGCTCCTCGTCCTGGTTCTTTCTATTAATGTTAGAGGTGGATCCCCAAAGGGCCCACAGACACTGACCACGCAAAGGCTACGAAGAGTCACACACCCTCGTGTGCCTATCCTTCTCTGACAAAACTGACTTCATCTCCATAACCAGGAGGCAGGGTATGTATTTTGTGCCTGATTTTTTATTCAGTTATAGTACTCAAAAAATTCTTCCCTTATGTTTCAATTATAAATATCACCAGAGTGATGTTTTATACCAGCAGTTCTTAAAGTGTGATCTGGGCCTGGGACCAACACTATCAGTATCATCTGGGAACTTGGTAGAAATGCACATTCTTGGGCCCCATCCTTGCCTGCTTACTCAAAAACTCTGGGTATGGGGTCCAGCAGTCCGTTTAAACAAACCCTCCAAGGTGATTCCTGTGCAAGCTGAAGTTTGAGGACCACTGTTTTAACTCATCCATTGCAGTTGAAACTCTGGTTAATTAAGTTTAATGTTTTTCTTGAGATATCTAAGGAGCCTATCCAGCATTTATAATACTGTTCTTATTGATGTCTGCATCCACCACGTTAGCTACCTGAGATTGGAGAGTGGAATGGCTCAGTACGTGGGCTCTGAAGACAAACTATGAGTTGGAATACGGGTACCACTGTTTATGTACCAGTTATGTGGCCTCGGGAAAAGCTACTTCTCTGTGAAATGAAGTCATGATAGTTCCTACTTCCTAGGGTTGTTGTGGTAATTTAATAAAAGAATCCATGTAACGTATTTAGCAGAGCCTGACCCCTTGGAAAACACCGATGAAGTTTTAGCTGTAATTGTTGAACACAGTGAAGAGTTATTCACCAAGTAAATATTATTTTGGAAAATAATATTTTGTTTCAACTAAGGATCTTAAAAATGAACTTTGGGGGAAACCACGAATTTAGAAGACTTTTCCGGGGTTAGCACAGTAATGTGCATGTCTCATTAGCAGTTGTTTTTCCTTTCTAAATGTTGTTTGCTTGTTTATCTTAATAAACTGTTAATAACTAAAAGTGGCATAAAGAGAATGTTTGTGCTAAAAAATCATTTCAAGGTAATATTCCTTTTTCTCCTCTAATGTTTTCACTTCTGAAAGGGAAGTAAAAGATTACATAAGCAACCAACTTTTGGGCCTTAGCCATCTGCTGCAACCTTTGACATCTATTTTTATTAATCCATGAGATTTCTCATGATTCTTACTAAAAGATAATTCTAACAGTGAATTTAATCTACAATTTCTAGTGTTTCCTCTTTACTTCAGGGAATAATTGTTATTTGTAGAAAGCTCCCATCCCTGAGTCATTGCTGTTGTGATCCACACAGAGGGTACACGATAGGACCCGGAAGTGATGGAAAGGTGTTCTTACACTGAAGGTTTCTTTTTCATTTAAACGTTGGTGTTTTAATACTTAGGTCGCTAAGGCATTCCCAGTTTACTCCTTAGGATTTCTTGCTCCTCCCGTAAGTTTGCGATAGTCACGCATCTGCCACCAATCTGCCACTGCTAACGAGAAGAGGGTAGAAAAGGAGATTGTAGGGGAAAGGCAGCTGTGCAAAGGTTAGGTGTATGAGTGCTGCTCTTCAACTTCACTTTTCACTGCAGCCCATCACCAGCAACTGTTACCTCCTGTATTTTAGTCTTTAACAGACCCTGGCAAGAAAAAAGAAAACCCATGTCCTCCTGAAAGAAATTTTTTTGTTTGCTACTGCAATTTTTTTATATATAAGCAACAAAACAGGGTAAGGGAGAGGTTAGGAAATAGGTGGTGAAAACATTTTTTTTCTTGGTGGTGTTCTCAAGCCAGATGGGTCTTATGCAAGCCGGAAGGATGTGGGAGGATATATGGTAATATAATTAATTAATTGTGAAAACCGTATTAAGCAAAGGGCTTCCCCAAACCCTCAGTGTCATATACCAGGCCACCAGGTCCATTTTTGGACTCAGAGTTTTCTATACTCTGTTCAGAATCAAGAAACAGATGATGTTTGGTACCTTGCTTTTCCCCTCAGGAAAAGAAACAAAACATGCTTGAGAAGACAGATTTGATTTACTATAACCTTGTAGTATTGAATGCATTCAGTGGGCTGAAAGTTGTTTATATGCCTTTTTCCCTAATGGTCTTTAATTTGGGGTTTTGAGGAGGAGGACTTTACAACTTACTCTTTCCGTGTTTATTACTAGAGTATAAAAACGTGTTCTTTGTATCTTGGAAAGTCAATTTTCAATTTATTACACATCAGAGGAACTGCAGAACAGTATTTTTAAAGCATGGAGTTCTTGCCCACATAAAAACATTTGGGAATTTTTTTCAAAAAGGGTGTTTTGAGCTTCATTTATATAATGGGGCTTGATCAACAATTTTGTCCATGGCATCACAGAAGCAAAACTTGCCTTTGCCTGGAAGTCACTGATGGGGCCCAGGAGGATGAGCCTTCTTTGGAGTTGAGGTCAGAAATGCCTGTGAGTGACATGGATATTCTATAGAATATAGCAGGAAAAGAATTTTTTTTAAAAAAGCTGTCAAGCTACTGTTTTTCAATTGTCCTGGATTTTTAGTGTTTCCCACTAGGTTCTCACCTTTGCCATCTTGATGCCTCTAGTTCTGAGAAGATAGACTGCCTCTTCTTCTTCTTCCCTCTGTCACTGCCTCCCTTCCTGTCCCCCACCCGCCCACTCCCACCCACCTCAAGTCTTATGGCTCCTTTAAAGTGTGTAGTTCAAAGAAAGCCACAGTGAAAAGGACTGTGTTCTTTTAGGCCCAGTGAAACATGTCCTGCAGCCCATGGGCTTTGTGTGAGGCTTTCTGTGATCTCATCTTGCAGGGTCAGAAATGAAAAGAGATTCTTCCGTTCTGTGTTTGCCGGTATAATCATCACTGTGAATGACAAAAATGTAGTGGGAATCCGACATACCCTCTGAAAAGGATGCTAAAAGAAAATTTTTAGAAATGTCGCGAAGTGCACTGTATTCACAGACTATAGATCTAGATTGGAATATTTAAAAAAAAATTTAAAGAGACAATATTGATCACTATTAGCAGGGTTAATGAAACAGAATAATTTGTGAAAACTATCGCCCTCTGCTCTATTTTTTAATTGCTTTCTTTTTTTTTTAGTGTACTTATGACTAAGTAGGAAAATACATGTCACTGCTTTCCCCACCCCCTCTCCGTTAACTAATCAACTTAATTCACAGCTTGTGGAGTTTGGCATGTTTTCATGTTAATTTTTTTGTCTTGTGTATTAGGCCGGCCATCTTTTAGTGAGATGTGAAGAAAGATTATGTCAAAAAAGTTAACTGCATTTTTACAACTCAGGACTCTACTGACACTTCGTGTTAATGAGAGCTTTACAATGGGAAAATTAAATAAAGATCTTTAAAACTTTAGAATAAAATGCTGTCAAATCTAAAATATATATATTGGAGTTCCAGAAAAAAGAGAAAGCATATATAAATTCTGGTCCTGCACACAATTCTTCTTAAAGTAGATATAACAGAATTTAATATCAATACATGGGTAGCTTACCCCTTGTTGATTACTTTAGCATGACTATATCTCTGTAATATATAATAGGTTCCCATCCTTCCTTAAAAAAGATTTGGTTACTGAACTTGCTAGCGTAGTGATGAGTAAGTAGCATGGTCTGGAATATAAGTGATAATCTCTTCTAATTCTATTCACAAAAAATGTAAACATATGTAAGTATTAGATGACATTCCATAGAGATGGAAAGTTTTTTATTTTTAATAAAAGTAAATTATGTGAATATTGGCTTGACGACCTTTCTCTGTTCTCCACTAAACTAGAATGTTTTTAACCAGGATGTTTTTTGACTCATGTGTGAAGGAAGTCTGGGTTAAGCAGAGTTGACATTCTGCTGGCTTAGATAATGAGCCACCTCATTCCAAGGCAGTTTCTCGAGGAAATGATTTCCTTTCCTTATAAATCTTGCTGTGAAGCTTGGCTGTTGTGTGGCCATAAAACATTATTATTTACCAAGTCAAGAAATTAGAGCTTTTGTAAGAGAGATAATGATAATGTTTATTTTATATACATTTGTTTTTTTAATCTTTGGGGTTTTTTCCAGACCTTCCTCCTCTGTAAATTATTTTATGTGAATTAGTAAGAATGTCCTTGAGGTCCTTTCCCTCCCACTCCAGAGAAACAAGGGAAAAACTATAATATGGGCTGAAGGATTATGGCAAGAGGAAGAGGCCAATAGGAGTTCTTAAACCTTCCAGGGAAGGACTTCTGTCCAGGTGCCTGGAAGGTCAAGCATATGACAGTGCCAGTGTGTTGTCTAATTACCATCCTAGCTACCTACACTAGGAAGTCTGCTAGCATAAAAACAGCCTAGTACTCACCTCACTGACTCAGAGGTGTCTGAACAGTCTTACATTATCCAAATGGTGATAACCCTGGAAAAGTATGATCCTGTCATTTGCCTCACATTTCACAGCAAAGAGAATATATGATACAAGGCTTGATTAATGAGGCAACATTATATTATTTTCTTGCTTGAATTTGTCAAATAATCAATGTCTCAGTGATTAAACCCACCCAGGAAACATCTTCAGATAGAATGAGAGGCCCGAATGGCCAGAAGAAGAGCACTGTGTGATGACTCATTTGTTTTAATTCATCACCAAGCATATTCAGTGTTGGTTTTTTAGGGTTATATCCCTTCTAAGTGATTTTACTATTCCCTAAGTGTTTGCATATGTCATTAGAATGCTAAAATATGATAGACCTTGATCATCAGCAAATTCTTCTTCCTCATTTTGGTGTGTGGTGTACTCAAGAATGGGTGTTGGAATCAGGCCCACTGGATTGTTAACTCACCTTCATCACCTTTAAACTTCAGGCCTTGGGAACTTGGAAACAGTACTTCATGTTCAGATCTTTTGAGGATGGAATTAAAAATACCCATGTCACACTACAGAGCAGCTGAAACGATGATAGATATCTCTGGCGCATTGTAGTTTATCATTATTTAGGGATGAGGAAATTGAGTTCCAGAGAAGTTAATTGATTTGCCCATCATCACCTTAGGGACTTAGAGGCAGGGAGGGCTTGGTTCAGGCCTTCTGTCTCCAGTCCTGTGTCCTGTCCACACTGTCATTCCCCTTATTTCAAATGGATTTTTGCTCATCTTTCCTAGGGAACAGTGTATAGGTAAACTAATGGTGTTTACTGAAGGAAAGCTGATATAAATTATTGCCGATTCATGATATCAGATTGTTCACTGGCGGAGGAAAGTGGGTTTTCCAATAACTCCCGATGAATGGGTACGGCAGTCTGTTCTGTGGTAGTTTTAGGGTGTTTCCAAGGTGAGCCCCAGAGTATGACCACTCAACTTGAAATGCTAGAAATAAGGTCATTAGTGGAAAGACAAAGGATGGAAGAAATAATCCAGTGGGGAAACTAGAAAGAATACCATTTCATGTAAGAAGCAGGGAGTCAAAACAGCAAGTCTGGCTGAAGGAAGAAAGTGATAAAGGAAAGAAAAGAAAGGTAAAACTACTCCACATTACCAGATATAGTAGACATATAGTACATTGGTTAGCACCTAGGTGATCCAGACTATGCCATCCTGGGTTCCATAAAATAATACATTGGATTTGCAAACATTAACAGACTGTAGGAGTCCTATTACCTAACTTTCCAGAAATAACAGAAGCCCAAGTGTTTGTAGCACTAGAGCTGGGAGTGATGAGGAAAAGTTACCAGGAAGTATATCTTGGCCCAGAGTAAGGAAGAACTTTCTAACTATAAGAGCTGCCGACAATGGAATGTCCTATCCTCCAAAGTAATGAGCTTCCTCCCGTTGGAGAATCAGGCAGCAGCCAGAACATTGTCTGGCAGGGGTGCCATTGGGGGTTTCAGCAGAGGGTCACAGTTCGAATCAGATGAACCTGAAGATCCCTTGCCAAGACTCTGTGATTCTGTCACTGTTTTGGTTACACCTTAGTTCTCTTTCATACTCAAAGGTTTACTGTTTTTCATAAATATCCTTTAATATACACAGGGAGGGACTTGGGCTTATGAAATAAGATTAACTTGACAGTCCTTGAAAAAAAGTAATCAAACCTAATTCAAAATAATCTATGTTAGAGGAAAATAACCAAAATAGGAGATTCTTTTGAAAGTCATATTGAATAAAGCCCGTCATAGTGATTATAATAAATCTCAATAGAATGAATAAAGGTGATTTGCAATGGATGTAAACACATCTAGAAAAGAATTTATCTGTTGCATTTAGTATAGGCACAGCTTGTTTTATTGCACTTCACTTTATTGTGCTTCACAGATACTATGTTTTTTACAAATTGAAAGTTTGTGGCAACCTTGCATTGAGCAAGTCTTATCGGCGCCATTTTTCCAAAATCGTTTGCTCACTTAGTGTCTCTGTGTCACATTTTGGTAATTCTCACAAAATTTCAAACTTTTTCATCATTATTATATTTGATATGGCGATCTGTGACCAATGATCTTTAATGTTACTGTTGCAAAAAGATTACAACTCGCTGAAGGCTCAGATGATGGTTAGCATTTTTTAAGCAATAAAGTACTTATAAATTAAGGTATGTACATTTTTTTAGACATAATGCTATTGTATGCATAACAGACTACAGTACAGTGTAAACATAACTTATATACAGTGGGGAACAAAAAAATTCGTGTGATTTACTTTAGTGCAATATCACTTTATTGCAGTGGTCTGGAACCAAACCCACAATAATACAATACAGAGGTCTGCCTGTATTGTATTATTCTGTTGGAGGAAAGAACTTATACAGAGTAAGCAAAAGACGTGTAAGGGGCTACAGGGCAAACGTTGTCCTTTAATATAGCTGATTGGAGGACAGTATTGAGGGAAAATAATCAGAAATCCGTGTCAGGGAATTGAGGAACTTGGATTTCAGGTTCATAGGTTTGGCCTTTGGTGGACACCTGATTTCTTTGGAAAGTTTTTGATTTTTTAAATAGAGATGGACATGATATGAACTTTGTTTCATAACTATTAATTTGGTTGTGGTGGAAAGGAAGGTTTAGAAAAGAGAAGGTAGGGATAAAAAGTCTAGGTGAGAAAAGTTGAAGTCCACAGCAGAAGTAGTGAGAATTCAGCTCTTGGGAGGACAGAGCTGCTTTTCATTGAAATGGGAAACTCATGGGGGAGAAAAGCTTTTGGAGGGTATCAGTGTGAGAGCAGGTCCTCTTGTCCATCTGGCAGCCACAAATGCAGAACTGGTAAATGGGACAGAGGTCAGGAATGGAGACACAGATTTGGGAATTATTTACATGGAGGACAGAACTGAAAATGCAATTTTATGAAATTCCAAAGATGAGACTATCAGGTGAAAAGATAAGAGACCTTTGAACTCAGCTTTAGGGAACAGCAAAGTATTTGGAAAGAGAAGGAAAAATAATGAAAGAAGTTAGTAATGAAAGCATACTTAATGAATAAGGAGAAAACCCAAGAGATAGTATTTCTTGGAGGCTGAGAAAGAGCACAACTTCCAGAAAATGTGATCATTTCAGAGACCATAAAGGTGGGAAGTAAAGGCAAAGCCAAGTTGGAAGTTTCCGTGGAGGATTCTAACCACCTTTCAAGAGCTTGGGAACTGGGGTGACCATATAATTTTGTAAATGTGAAAGAACCCAAAGCAGCCAAATTATAAATTAGTCAAAGTTGTGTTTGTTGCTCAAAGCGACTTTTCATGATTTATTTTTCCTCCCTTCTGGGTGATAGCTAGCAATGCCTCTCTGTGCCCAGGGATGCAGCATCCTTCCCCGCACTGCTGCTCAGACTTCTCTTGGGAGAAAGACTTCACATCAGACTAAATTTGTGGTTTTGGATTAAGCGCCATTGGAGGACAGGGCTGCCCTTACTTTCCTTTCTTGGGGAGAGTAGATGATTGGAGCATACTAGCACAGAGCACCCGGTTATCTCTGAAATGATGTGCATGCGATAGCTTTCTTATAAGACTGACTTTGGTCTAAGTAGTAGTTCAGAAAGTGCAAATCCCTACTCACAACTAGTTTCCTTATACATACAGATAAGACTGTAATCGGGGAGTACTTAAGGGTTTGCTATTTTATGTTTTGCTATCTGATATGATTTAAAAAAAAGTAACTGCCTTAACTGAAACTTCAGTTTTTGGTTCAAATTGTTCATGTATTACATTGTAGCAGCTATAGTTTTATATGCTACTGGTAATCAAATACACTAATTCTACTAATTAGTTGTGGATCTCTGTTTAGATCTCTGTTTCTTCTGATTAATATTCTAATATAAATGTAACAGCGACCACATATATATCAAGGCATGTTCTAAGGTACTGTGCTGGACATTATATATAATTATATATATATTTGTGTATATATTGTCATCTTTTATGACAACCTTTTTAGAGGGGCGGTATTATTGCTATTATACAGATGAGGAAACTGAGTTTGTGAGAGATCTTATAAGTGTCCAAGCTCAGAAGAACAGAAGAAGTAGCTGAGAAAGCGCCCTAGGACAGTGTGTTTTCAAATCCGATATTCTCCATCCCTGCGTCATGCTCTACTTAGAATATGGAGACATCGACGTGGAGTCTGCCCTCAGACTTCAGTGTCAGGGTGAGCGAGTGAGGGAGCTAAAGCACATTGGGGTTCAGGACCAGCTGGGCAGCCTGCGTCCTTCAGCACAGTGTCCCTTTCACCATAGGGTGCCTCTGTAGGGACTGTTTTTTCTTTTCAAGTAAATTTCAGACACCATTCTATCCAGTTTTCATCTCCAAATTTTCTTGCCATTAGCATTCTTTAGGATAATATGCTGAAATTTTATTATAATATTATGTGTCTTCAAGGATTTCATGTAATCTTGTATTCTTTGTGAGTTTGGGACTGTGTGTTACCAAAAAAAAAGCCTGCAACTCTTAGGGTGAAGGAAATTTCCATCTATTGGAAGTATTCCAATGACATCAGAATTTAAGATTTTGCACTTTGTCTTTTGGAAGTTATAATTAAAATAAAATAGACTGTGGTTCTGTTTTAATCTTATACAACTCCTTTAGTGAATGCTGCAGTAGGACTCCAGCAATGAAACCGAAACAAACCAGAAAAATGGCAACAGTACATGTTAGGGAGAAACATCTGTTTCTTCTGATAGTTCCTCCCTGTGAAGGGACCTCCAAGCTGACTTTATTCCTGGAAGGACTTAAATGATTGGTAATTTGTGGAAGGCATAACTGGGTCTGCTCATCCTGACTCTGCCCTCCTATGTGCCGATAGGTAGCTGCCTATCTGAGGGGAGGTGGCGTTCTAGGGCTTCCTAGTGCATTTCCGTAGAAGCCCCTGTGGACTCATGTGAAATGAATATTATTAGTGAATAGTTAATATCTGATCATTTTATATACATGTCGGACACTGAATTTAAATATACTTCTTATGTTGCAAATTAACAAGTATTTTGACGATGTATTTCCCTATGCCCTGTATCTTTGACACTATATTGAAATTAAAGAGGTAAATCTCTAATTTTTTTTTTTTTTTTTTTTTTTTTTGCGGTACGCGGGCCTCTCACTGTTCTGGCCTCTCCCGTTGCGGAGCACAGGCTCCGGACGCGCAGGCTCAGCGGTCATGGCTCACGGGCCCAGCCTCTCCGCGGCATGTGGGATCTTCCCGGACCGGGGCACGAACCCGTGTCGCTTGCATCGACAGGCAGACTCTCAACCACTGCGCCACCAGGGGAGCCCTCTAATTTTAATAATATTAAAGTTGTGTCTTAAACTATGTTGAGAAAATCTAATTTCCTTTGTTTGTAGTTCAATAATTCTTAATGGAGGCTCTAAATAAGAGTATTTATCATAGTCCATAAATTTAAAACAAATACTTGGTGTTTAAATACTGACTAAAAACTTTGTACTGATATATCATCAGAGTCATCTTAGCCTTAAAACTTTAAAATATCTAATTTAATTTTCTTCATTTTAATATAAAGAGTTCTCAAGGTAATTACCATTTCATAAATATAGTTAACATCATTAGATTTATATATTATAATCCTAAAAATAATCTTTAAAAAGTTAAATATAATTCTTAATTTCATCTGATGTGTAATCGAACAAGTTTAATGACTTTTGTAATTCAAATAGTAATACCTGTCATCCATCCACCCACCTACTCACCCACTCACCCACACACACAAACTTGGAAGCAACCCAAATATAAATGGACTTTTCTCCCCATGACTAATTGTTCCAGAAATTTGTCATTTCCCCCACCACCTCCACAGACTCAAACACAGTCTGCATCCCACTGGATATAATTGACATTGTACCAACTCTCTAAATTAAGGTAAGAATTTTCTCTCTGTATTCTGAAATGTTCATATTCAGAACAGTTATTAATTTGTAATGTGTCTTAGCTATTGTACAAACCTCAGATATTAATTTAAACATTTGTATTTGTTGATAGTGTTCTTCACATTTTTGAGTCAGGGACCCTGTTGAGAATCTGATGCTTGCTGTGCACAAGCTTCCATAATCACTTATTGAAGGTTAAGAGACCACCTGAAGCTCATGCCAGGACCAGGCAGGTAGAGAATCCCTTCTACACTGTAAACTGCCCTTTGGCTTTGGAGATGCAACGACAATGTGAATGCTTTCAGAAAGGCTGGGGACCCGCAGAGAGTAAAATTGGCATGAGGCACTGAAACTAAGAATTGATTTAAGAACTATCAAGCATGGTTATGTTAGGGCTGATCTCAGAGCTTTCTAGAAACCACACTAAAATTAGAATCCCTTCTTTCCTTGTACAGTGCCAAGAACGAGTACTGAGACCAACTTTGGCTGTTTCTTTTTTACTTCTGCTTTGCTTGAGTACCCAGATTTGTCATTCCATGTCGTTACTGATGTTGTCTTTTGTTAAAAAACATAATCCTTTCGTGATGTCAAGAGTTTGATTTGTGCAGTGCTCTGTCACACTTGACAATCACAAGCAGGCCTTCTTCAAGACGCATCCTCCTGGGATGTTTCGACTTTAAGGATTATTATGGGCTTTACTAGAAGTACAAAATAAAAACCACTATGAAATTACCTACTTAATCTTTTCATTACAGCCCTCTATATTTAATGCCAGATAATTCTTTCTGGATTGTCTTACACCAGGAAACTTCAGAAACCAGGTGATTTTTTTCTTATGCTTTTATTCTCGTATATTACTTTTCAACATAATAGGGTAAGCTTTCCCTTCTGTCTTGCATCGTTATTTATGCGTGTGTTTTGCAGGTGTGGTTGGCATTGGAAATTCTGTCTCCTGACCTACAGACACATGTTAGATGCAGAGTTAGGTAGTGCTAAGCCAATCTTGTTTAATAAAGTTAACATCTTGTTAATCAAAAATATTGCATATTAACAGTAGCTTATATGTGCAATGGGACCAGGTAGTCTTTCCTGCAAGTAACTACACATCTGTGAAAAGAGAAACATTAGATAGTGGGAGTTAGATTAACAAGTGTAGTTATGCTTATGTACCAACATCTGCTGCAAGTTATTTTGCAAGGAAGACAATATGAAATGTAGGTGTATTCCCAAGAGTAAATATCCATCTGTGGCAATTTGTATATTGCCAAATATTTATTGATTATCTACTATGTACAGGTCTTCCTGTTCATGAGTAACGCTGTATTTATTCAATTCCCAGAGTGTGCATTCAACTCACTGTGGGAGGTTATAATGATAGTAAGGTCACTTGTAAGAATTTAGAAGTGCTCTTATAGGTAAATAAGATTACAGAGCATATAGTCATAAGTGCTCACATGTACATCATGTGAAACAAAACCTTGGATGTGCTAAGAAAATATTCAAAAGAATATATCCTTACTCTTTATTTAAGAATAAAATAAAGAGATAATGTGATTTCCATTCTTTCTCAACTCTTAGGCCCTTTGAGTTGTAGACTTTTCCAGAGACAGATATTTTTTGAAATTTATTTGATTGAAGTACAGTTGATTTACAATGTTGTGTTAATTTTTGCTGTACAGCGCACTGATTTGGTTATACATATATATGCATTCTTTCTCATATTCTTCTCCATTATGGTGTATCACAGGATAAGGAATAAATTTCCCTGTGTCAATAGGGTTATTAATAGTGTCTGCTTCATTGGGCTGCCTAGCACAGTGTAAGAACACATTTTTTTAATGGAAAAATCAAGATCTTGGTTTATTGCTTGCTTGGAAATGTGAATGGAGAGCAAGGTTCTAATTGTAGTTATGCCGCTGAGTAACTCTGTGGCCTTGGAGACTTTGTGCCCTCCTTTTCTTTCCCTCTACCTCTCCCCTCTCTTCTTCCTCCTCCTAAATTATAAAATGAAACAGTGGACTATATGCTCTCTAATTCTGTTCCAATTAGAGTTCTATAATTCTGTGAGCATTTAACCAATGAATACCAAATTTTTAAAAAACTTGATCACTGGAACTTGACTAGTTGAAATGAATGTGTAAGTGGAATCTGAGTCAGATCCCACGCATAGAAGGTTTGCCATTTAGAAAACACTTCTTTGGTGCAGTTCACCTCTTAAGAGGCCCATAGTTCCGGCGTTTGGTGACTCAGCTTGTCATGAGCCTGATGCTATAAGGACCTGTGTGCAAAGAGGGAATAAATTGAAGTGGAAGGCAAGCAGGCAGTAGGAGTTTTGGAGAGATTGTAGCAAGTGGTAGAGAGACAGAGCACAACTGAGTGGAAAAAAATTCTCCAGAGGAAAGAGAAAATTGTTCAAAGGAGAAACATTAGGAGACTAAGTTTATCTCAGGGTTTATTCCAAAAATCAAATTCCAGAGGAGACCCATTTCTACAATGCTTTCCCAATCCATATTTATGCTGTAATACAGTGATCATTATTCAGAATGAGAAGTTATAATGTCCTGAATAATCAAGGGAAAATTGAACGATTTTTATTGGTCCACAGCATACAATGTATTCTTTTAAAAAGAATTTTAGGAGTAACGATCCCTATCATTAACTTGAAAATATTTATTATAAAACTCCCAATTTTTGAGCATTCTTATTAAAGCTTTACCATCTAAATAAAGCACAAAGAAGTTTTCATAGTTAACTGACCATTTCAGTTGTTTTTTAGCAAGATCAAAATTAGTAAGCCACAGACCTGGTGGTAGTATAGTTTCCATCTTTCTTCTGAGTTTTTTATTTTTTTAAGTTTACTAACCTTATAAGCATTTAAAAAATTATCAAAATTCCTTAACAAAGCTGATAACATAGTAGCAAAATGAATGAAATCAGTTTCACTCATGCTCATCTGGCATAAATTGTCATCTCCCCACAGTAAATATATATTTAGCTATTTAGAATAGGAAAAAATATTGGAAAAGATGCAATTTTTTTATTTAAAAATATATTTAGATAAGTGAAATTTCTGCCGAAGTTACAGATGAAATTCTGCCTTCTGATTTACTCACATACTATATGTACCCCAACATGGCTCCCAGATACACGTGAATGGATTCTTTATATTAAACTGGTTAACAATATACATACTTGTCTATAAATATATTCTCTGTATTTTCTGCAAAATTAGATATGTGTTTTTGACAGTTATATAAAATTAATCTCTTGCTTTTCCTATATATATTTTTAATAAATTTATTTATTTTACTTTTGGCTGCTTTGGGTCTTTGTTGCTGAATGCGGGCTTTTCTCTAGTTGCAGCAAGCGGGGGCTACTCTTCATTGCAGTGGCTTCTCTTGTTGTGGAGCACGGGCTCTAGGTGCGCGGGCTTCAGTAGTTGTGGCACATGGGCTCAGTAGTTGTGGCTCACAGGCTCTAGAGCGCAGGCTCCATAGTTGTGGCGTACGGGCTTAGTTGCTCCGCGGCATGTGGGATCTTCCCAGACCAGGGCTCGAACCTGTGTCCCCTGCATTGGCAGGAGGATTCTTAACCACTGCACCACCAGGGAAGCCCTCCTATATTTTTATTTAGTAATTTTAATGATACCTGGATAAGTGTCTGTGTATTCTTCATAGTCATGTATCCTTTAACTAGAACTTACATGGTTGTTTGAAGAGTACTTGGAAGTAAGAAAATAACACAGTATCTTTCAAAAATTCAATATCTGGAACTAGTGAACCATCTTTAAGCAAATAAATATTAAATCCTATTTTTAATAACATTCTGAAAACATTATATTTATCACTTTTAATAAAAACGAGGAGGGGCACCAGTGTCTTTGAATAAGATCTTTATTTACTGTTTATTTTAAACTATTATTTTTCCCTAATGATCTCATTTAGTGAAATTGTTCTATGAAAGAGAAAAAGATAAAGTTTTTAGAAATAAGTATTTTATAGATTTTAGTTTATTAAAAAATCTATAAAGTATAAGATTATGGATTTCAAATTTTGAATAATATAAAATTAGTATTAATATTTTAAATACCATTGAAGAAAAGAGTAATTTGGTTTGGAAAAATACATTTAGCTTCCAAGCATCATAATATTTAATCATCCATAACTTTTAGATTGACCAGATCCAGAGACATGAAAATTTGCAGTTTACTTATTTATTTTAATAAGGCACAAAAAGTCAAGACTTTTTGTGTGAATTATCTGGCAAAAGAAAACAAAATTCAAAGTGGGGAAGTTCTTAATTTACTTTCTCCTGGACTGAAACATTAAAATTTATAATACCATTAAAATTTATAATACCCCATGGTTTTTTTATATGGTACACTTCAGTAATACTTAAAATTTACAGCACCGAATTCCTGTTTCTACAGTTTATCTAAATACTAAATGAAATGTATGAAAGATATCTCTGTTGAACAATAGCTACATTTCCTACTGGATTTTTCTTTTTTTTTTTTGGTTGGAAGACTTGAAAGGGCATTCATAGGGAAGTCAGAAAGATCTAGCTTACATGTTGATACGTGATTTATTATTCTGGATTTATTACTCTGTGAAAAGGGGGAAAAAGAGCCTTTTCTAGATGGTGTTTGATTGTTTTGTTTCCAAAGTATTAGTGATAAGAAAAATATTACATGAGCTGAAGTAAAAGAAATACGTACTTGAGAAAAAACTGTCATAACAATGTATGATCAGTATACTGTAAATGTTTTTCTTTATACTATAACTTTGTAGTAAAAGAGTATTTGAAATGCTTTATTAATATAATCTGAATGTTTTATGTGAGTTTTAGCACATCACACAGAGCTATCCTAGGTCATGGCTACAGTACATACAAAATATCCAATCTTCTTTTTTTTTTGCCAAGCCCTGCGGCTTGAGGGATCTTAGTTCCGCAACCAGGGATTGAACCCGGGCCCACGGCAGTGAAAGCGCAGAGTCCTAACCACTGGACCACTAGGGAATTCCTCCAAGATATCCAATCTTAAAGATATGATATGATTTATCCTTTGGATGTGTGTAAAATTGACTTGGCATTTAGTTATAGACATATTTTAAAGAAAATAGTGTGGAAGAATATTTAAAGGATTCTCACTTACGGGAAGGAAATTTCCGAAGCTAGACAGTCTAGTAACTTTTACAATTAACTAGTTAAAAGATGTTTTCTTTAGACAATTGATACTATGAGGTACTGCCTCCTCCAGAAACTTTTGTTGAAGTAGCTGGGTGCCTTAAAACTATAAATAAAAAGCTTCTGCTTCCATTCTATTTTAGGCAATAATTGGTAGATAAGATTTAATGGAAAGGAGACATAGAGGACACACACACACTACTTTTAACATATCTAACATTGTGATTGATATTCAGTATGAGTCTAGAATTATAGTTATCAAGTTGTCTTTGCAATAAAATACACTGATGACTGCAGGATATTTGAAGATCTCTTTAGATGATGGGGATATTAGGGAATGAACTGATTTTCCTCCCACTTCAAATAATTCCAGGGACCCGAGGTTAGAACAAGGCAGAAAGAAGGAATGAGAGTAAGAGAATTGAGAGTCAAACCAGCCCCAATAAAGATCAGAATTATGAATCATTCAATAATCGGATTGTAAAATACAGTCGATTATAAAAGTCAAAGGGGACTTGAGAATATTCATTTTGCAGTAAAAGCTTTGCATGACTGAAAAATTTCCTGCAGAGTGGCATAGGAGAGAAATAGGTGCTACAGATGTGTTGATGCATTGAGAGTTTTTGATATAAAAATGCAGTTGCCTTTAATCTTTCTTTAGTTTTCAGTTAGGAACTACACCAGGGGAAAATGTATGTAACTTGAAAGAATATCTTGGTATCCTTGGCAGTCATGATGAAGGCTGTTCTACTTATACTTGTTGGCTGTTATCTATAAACACATAGACACAATGAAAATACTGAACAAAATTTTGGTTTGTAAATATAAAACACTATATTAAACCTCTTGCTTTTTTGGTTAGAAATCTTTTTCGTATCATGATCAACTGTGTTTGAATTCAAAATAGTCTTTCTGGTTTGCATGTCAGTTACGTACATGATTTTTCACTGAGTTTTTCTGACACACAAAAGGGAAGGAAATAAAATATAAATATTGGAACCCCCCCCTCCCAGCATGTTCCGAATATACCCTTTAAGATGGTATATTTTGTGTTGAAACGTAAATTTATGATCAGATAATTTCATCAACTAAAAATGCGTTTTTCCTGATGGCAACATGGTTAATAGTCTGGGGCTAAAACAACAAACTGAAAAGGGAAGTTTAATTATTACATGGTCAAAGTGACTGTTTCAGTAATCAAACTTGTAACTACTAGGCAGACTTTAATTTGCAGCAAAATTGCCTTAAGATCTTAATCCATTAAATTTGTTGGTTGCTGTTATGTCTTAGATTTGTGTTGAGGAGACAAAGAATATAAAGGTTTCTTATGTTGGTAATCTCACTGTAGGTTCTGTGGGGAAAATCCCCATAGTGTCTGGAGGGCTGGGTCAAGATAGCAGGCTGCTTCTAGGAAGGATGCTAAAACTGTTTCCCAGGTGACCTCACTGAAGGTCTTCTTGGTGAATTAGTCTAACCCTCAGTCTTGGAGGCTCAGAAGTTTGATTTTGAGCCCACTGTGAAAGTAAATCCATCTCTTAATGGTAGGTTCATCCAAGTTAATACTTGTCTGTTTGCTCCCTTGTTCATTCATTCATTCATTTTCAGGACCAGCACCAGGAATTAGACTAGGTTTTGGAGATACAGTGGTAAATAAGTCCCTGTGCTCATGGACCTAACAGTATGAGAGGGAAGAAAAATATTAAAACAAGTAACTGAAAGTTTACTTATAAGTAAAAGGATGTACAGAAATCTGAGTCAGAACTGATGATATTCAGCTGGCCAGCATCTCCTCTGACTTGTCGGGGCCCAAGTCCTAATTGTTACGGGTTGTTAAATGTTTTTAAAATTACCCCTACTCACATCGCTGTCATGGGGATATCTCTTTACTTGAGAAACCAAATTTTAATGAACCAATTTGTTGATATATGATGAGTAATATCTATCAGAGGAGCTGGAAGAATAGGTGGTACACCTATATAAGAAACCAAATAGTGGTCTGAGCATGAATTAAAAGATTGTGATGAATCCAGTTTTTAACCCTATCAATCCAAATGAGCCTTGTGTATCCATTTCACAAGGACTCTGGGCCATTTTCTAGGATTTTCTTGCTGGCCTAGTACAGTACATAGATAGGTATTCCCACTGAGCTCTTGTTAGATTTTCCTTTTACCATATTTATTTTATTTCTCTGCATTCATTTTGATAATAGTCAAGTCTTCCTCTTCTCAGAAAGATTCTCTTGTTCTAAGATGAATGTGTCTGTTGGTATCAATGCAAAAGAGTGAAAATTTAATGCTTTAAAGAACAATCTGATTTCTAAATTCCTAGGCAACTCTTCATCATAGCTTCCAAATACTGACAAGAGTTTTTATTTGAATAAGGTAGCTAAATATACTCCTGGATTCCTATGTTAGTTTTTTATATTTTGGACCAAACTACCATGTTTTTCCTGGCCAACAGATTTAAAATCTAAACATAAAGGTTTATTTTTCATAAATATGTTTTGAATTTGACCTTCACAGGGAACATTTTAAGTGTCATAATCAATGAGGTTTCAGGTACTTCTTTACAGAGAACTACTGTGATTATGTTTTTGTGGTTGGATTTTTCTGAACCCATTAGCTACATGGTAATAGAGTGGTGGAATTCAGGTTTTGAGAATCATCACACCACTCGCTTACCAGAAATTCAATAAAAAACAAACATGAGTGATAGGTTTATGTTCTAGTACAGTATGTTTTTAAAATGGTGTTTGTTAAGCCCTCTAGAAGATACATCAAAAGGAATATGAAAATCCGTCTTTGATCAACTGAGCCGTCTTACAATTGGACTCTGCATCAAATGTTAAAAGATCAAAAGAAAGAGGCAAATTTAGACATAAGTTAAGAAAGGTCATTTTTCCAGCAGGAACATTGTGTATCTTTGGATTGGTAAAAATAGGATAATGGAAAATATCATTTTCTAATTTTCTCTTCTGTTCATTCCTAACATCATTTGAAAGCATCCGCTACTTCAGCGTGAATGCAAAGTGTACTTCAGTGACTAAATAACTTCCCTTCTTTGTTTCAAAAAAGTTCATGGGTCATGAGCAAAGCGATATTTGAACATAAAGTTTTCTTCTGAGATATTTAGACTTCAGAAAAAGAAGAACTAGTTTCCTAAAAATTACTTTAAATCTTAATGGTATCAATAGTATAGGAAGTTTCACTGATCAAGAGTATACTTTGATTAGTATTCCGCAATGAATTATTTAATCAATTGTCACTTGGTTAGATTAATCTGGAAATTTCTGCATTCCAAGTATGTTAAGAAAAAAAAATCATGATCTTTAAATGAGTCATCTTGGTCTGTGAATTGATTGGGATTTGATGAAAATATAACTATTGACGTGTTTTCAATACAGGTAATTTTATTCTTGGCCTTGTAGAAATACCAGGGACTAAAGAGAGAACTAAAATGAGGGAACCTAAATGTTATGTCAAAATTATAATGCCATCACATTTTAAACCATTAAAGCTGAGATATTAAAGTGACCCAACATTCCTAGGTAATGACTGGAACCAGACGTAACATCTTTTAATTCTCACTTTAGTATTTTTTCTACTGGATCACTGCAGTTTCCATGGAGATTTAGTTACTGAGCAACTTCAGTGCCTACTGTTCCATTCAAGCATGAGACAATGAAGTGACCAGATGTTGCAGGTTGAGTTCCTTCTGCAACTCAGAAGGAACTGAAATGGGGATTAGATGTAGGAGGTGTATCAGGGAGTGGTCTCCTAGGGCAGAGAGAGAAGTTGGGCTTCGACATAGTCACAGAAATGGCCTCAGCAGATGCTACAGGCAGCTCTGGAGCCGGGATACCCTTCTGAGTTCTCAGATTGGGGCAAGGCGGCTGGCCCTTGTGCCCCTACTGTGGTCAGTCACTGGATCAGGGCTACTCTGGGAAGCAAACGTGACTTTGGGTGCAGTGTCTCTTCAGGTGACGGCAGTCTTCTGAGGGAGACTCACCTGTGAGCTGTCAGTGGCAAGCAGCCTCAGCAGCTGAGAGAATGAGTAAAATCCTGAAGGGGGGATCTGGTCAGTGTTGGGCAGCATCCGTTACATCACCAGCAATCGAATGACTACGCTGTGTCAGCTGTTTTGTAAGGCACTTTATATAGGGCTTCACTAATTCATGCAGTAACCCCCAAAAGGAGGTGATGTCTTCTCTTTCCTAAGAAGAAACAGAGGTTTAAAGAAGTTGAATGACTTGCCGAAGATCACATACAAATGGCAAGTGTCCCCGACTCCAAAGTTCATGTTCTTTTCATGTTACTCCTCCTTACAGTGAGAAAGATGGTAGAGCAGATTATCTAAACTCTGAGATTCCTTAACATCCTTTGATTCTGAAGAAAATTTGAAGATTATTATGAATTGTCATTGTTAATACTGTGGGCACCCTTATGGCCACCACTAGAAATAGATTTAGCATATAATGTTGATTACTAACCTAAATTAGATGTGACCCCTGACTTTCAGAAATGTACAGACTAGATTATACAAGCAAAGTGATGCATTAAGATGGTATACCAGAAACCTTAGTTTTCCGTTCAATAAAACAGTGATATACTATGCAAGGTTGTTATGAGAATTTAACTTAAATATGGAAAGATAATTGTACATGACTTGAGACATCTTAGGCAGGCTAAAGTTTATTTTCTGGTTTAAATATAGCACAGGCATGCACATGTTAGAGAATATTTGCATTTACCATAGTTGGGAAACAGAAACAATTCTCATTTTGATTTTAATTTATAGTTTTCTCTCTGGCAAGTCAGTGGTATCTCTGGGCCTTAGCTTCCACATCTGTAAAATGAGGGGCATGAGGTGGGTGACCTAGATTTCTGCAAGCAGTGATATCCTGCTAAATGTTATTGATAATAGAGATCCAGGTGATTCAAAATGAAAACATGTATGACGTCAATAACTGGTCTTACATACAGTGACCCTCCTACTTTGGGAAATTCATGATCCCTGTGCTATGGCTTCATGTTTTTCCCGAAGTAAATCATTTTCCTCTTTAATACTTAGAACCTACGTCTTAAACATAGTGTGTGCTGAGTAAGTATAGATTGATTAGAGTGAAGCAAACATATTTTATGAAATCAAATATAATCTCAGCCTAGAATGGAATTCTAGTTTAACTTTATCATAACCAGGAAAGAATAAACAAGCTGATGTTCTTCTATCATATAAGAATCCTGATTATTTAAAAAAATATATCTTGTGTTACATATATAATACATATATTTAAAATATACGTAAAGGCATATATGTTAGTGTTGTATATATATTTTGAAGTACACACGTGTGTGTGTTCTTTTTTCAATTTCTGGGTATTTGAGTGGTGAATCTTTGCCATGTCTAACACTGGGCACTGGGTATTTTGCAGTGAATTAAGTAGCCATGATGCCTGACGTCATGGAAATTGTCTGCATCTATATCCTATACGCATCCAGAAGGCATACGTATTATGTGTGTGCATGTAGAACTTTGCCCTTTTTTATTCTTTACTTTTTTGTTTAGCCTGGCTCATCTTATGAATTTGTGGTATTTAATCAATAAAAAAAAATCTGACAAAGAAAAAGCAAGCAAATAAAATTAGATGAAGAGTGCCAAGAAAAATAGTCTTGAATTTCAGAGTGTGTACCACAAGATTTTCAGATCTCCACCCCCCACACACAAAAAAACCCTGAAGAAACAAAAAACCCAAGCCTTTCTCTATGTGGGATGAAGGAAATTTGTACCTTTGTGTACTGGCATTAAACAGTGTCACGGAATGAAATGAAGATAAGTCGGTCATCTTAGAGATATCCATTTGTTTTTTTTTTTCTCTCTACTTACATTTTTATTGGATATAACCCAAAGAGTCAAAGAAGAAGCAGACAGCAAAGGGCTCCCACCCAAGCTATGTCCAAAATCTATTTTATTTTACTTCTCTGTATTCCTCACCCCAGTTACCAAAGGAGGTCAAGAGGAAAATGTGATAGTTTAATCTGCCATAATGCTATTCCAATGATATCTAACAAGATGCCACTCATCTTGAGATGATTTAATCACACCTTATTCAAACATTCTTAGTGCAGAATGTTCCCTCCAGCCTTCCCCTAAAATCCTGGATCAAATCAGCTGAGCATTGGCATTATCTTTTTTATTTCTTTTTTTCAGTCTGCTAAAGACAGCAAAAGGATCAGCACATTTACATTACTTGGATGTTGTACCAAGTGGGGTACAATTGGGTATACTTTTTTTCATTAAAATTTCATTAACATTAAAATTTGCCTTTATTAAAGGTTTTGATAGAAAAGTTACTCTAACATGAAATTTTCTAACTAAAGTCCTTATTTTTTATACTTCTGAAAAGACTGTACCCTAGGAGGTAGGTGCACATCTTTTTACATAGCTTCTATATCACTAGAAGCCCTGTAAAAATATCAAACTGTGAATTGAAAGGCTGTACCTAAAAATGATATCATGAAGCAAATTGATAGAACTAAACAGGATATAGTGGAGCCTTTGTCTTTTGCTTCAGCAGCCCAAATCTAATTGTTGAATAATGTGTTTTAGAGGACAGTGGTGTCTTTCATTGAAACGCTGTGCAAAAAGTTCCAGCCAGGCAGTGTGCTATTTCTAGTCAAGTGTATGGAGGGTTTACGTACTGAGAGCAGCTGTACAGATGTTAGCATAGGAGCAACTCCGAAGCCAGTTCAAATGGAAACTTAGATTTGCGTCCAAAAGGTCTTATGTGAACTATAGGTGTTTAATTTTCAGCTCTCCAGTGAGCAAATGTTTAAACATAGTAAACAGAAATGACAAGCTAGGCTATCCTTTAAGGTTTTGCTTTTCTCATCTTCTTCTGTGAAAAGGGTCTTTGTTGTGTTTGAGTTGCTAATGACCATATATGATCCTGCATTTGTTGCTATACATTAAGTTTTTCATACAGTCACTTAGAACATTTCTCTTTTATGTTTTAGCCGAGAGCTTTGGCCTGCATTTTAAGTTCAGCGTGGTTCATATATTTCTTATTGACTGTTGTTTGTTATGAGACACAGGAACTTCATCTGCATTGTTCACTTTTGAATCGTGACTTATAGTTTTGTAGAAGAATAATTGTAAAACATCATAAAATAATATCCAGAAAAATGGTGTGTCAGAGAAAAATATTTTTGATAATTTAAGAAAATATTCCTTTCAGGCAAAATCATCTATATGCAAACTATTAATATCGCTTTACAAGCAAATATTAACTTTTATTAAAATTTCAAAAAACTTCTTTTGTTTTGGCTCATTTTGCATAGTGAAGCTAGCAGTTCTACTTAGAGCAGTACCATTCTGGCTGGGTGGTCCTTCAGAAAAATGCCTGATGTCTTACTCATCCCCCAGATGGAAAGTTAGCCAATTATATTGGAGAAGAAAATCATTTTGATTTCCTTGAGTAGAGATTTTACTCAGATTATCTTAGCAAATAATTTTCAGAAAAGATCTGTTATCCAGATATCTCCTACTTAATTCATTATTAAAGAATCAAAAAATCTAAAGTTTCTCACCTTTTTTGGATTGAGATTTGATGCCAGAATGGCATATAGCCTTCCCACCATATACGCTTCCCTGGGAAAATGATACATGTGTTTCTAAAGCTTTGTATTTATATTGGAATCCCAAATCGCCATTGTTTGAAATTTCCCTTTCAGTTTTTCTCTAAGATGG
This sequence comes from Delphinapterus leucas, assembly GCF_059928025.1. NCBI lineage: Eukaryota > Metazoa > Chordata > Mammalia > Artiodactyla > Monodontidae > Delphinapterus > Delphinapterus leucas. The sequence continues at coordinate 74,472,315 of NC_143140.1, forward strand.
ACCTCCTTAATGTCATTTCAATAATCCCTGGGGCTCAGTCTGCCTAAGCATCAGTGTTATTTTGATGAAGGGGGGCGGTGACTGAACTATGCATGATATCTGGTACTGAACCAGAATAATATTATACCTATTATTATTGGAAAATAATAATAATGGGATCGTGAAAGGAATCTGTATGTTAAAATAATATTTCCCTTTCCCTCAAACAACACTGCAAAGCTAAATGATCGAGAGCATAGAAGCAATTTCCAGACATTTCGAGTGATGGCTCAGCTCCCTCAGTAGTGAGTGAAACAGTTATGTGCAGCCTGAGTACTCTGACACTGTCCAGCGACGGAGAAGTTTGCCCCAGTTCAGCCCTCTCAGACACTGACCAACTTCTGTTCTTAGGTTGCACCTCCAACTGGAATCACGCTGCCCTGTTTGCTCTGTAGGCCAACCAGCCCACCCACTTTTGGTGGCTTGGCTTCCTCTCTGGCTTGCCTGCAGGTGTGACCTTATTCCCCCACCTATAACAAGTCGCTCTCCCATTTTTCTGAAGTTTAAAAATAAAGCTGGCCGAAAGAAAACAGTAAGCAAGTAGATTTTTATATTCTCCTGGAAACTTATAATTATGCAGCTTGGTGAACTTCATGAACTTCTTCCAGTGTGTTTTTGCTGCAGACTTGTGATTGATGTGGAGGCTCCCTCAGGGCAGAGGTGAAGCAGTTTAACTGTGGAGAAGTTGATTGAGTTGCCTGGATATACATAACCGGCCAGAGACTGTACAGCGTTACACCTACATCGCCTTGTCCCCAACCCAGTGCAATTTGAAATCAGATAAACATTTTGGCAATGGTGTGGCAAACCAAGGTTCAACCTCATTGCTCAATAGGTGTATTAATTTTATGAAAGTAATAGATGATTTTTTTTCTTTTGTAAAGTAAGTTGGTAGGCATCAAGGACACACAAAAGCAGCTATATTAAGTAGAAAGGAGGTGATTTTTTTCCCTGATGTAACCACACTCTAAATCTTCACAATCTGTCACAGCTTGCTCTGTAATTCTAAGCCAGCAATATTCAAAATAGCACAATAAGTACTGTTAGCAAGATGTGGAAATTTCTTGAGCAGTCGGAATATATCCCAGAAGCCAGGATGTTTGCCGAGCATTAGCTCTACTTGCATTCAACCTGCACTGGCTGATTCATGGCTCCAAAGTGGACAAATAACACAAACAAGCTGAGACTCATGAATACTCAAAAAGACCCTCTTGCCTCATAATATCTTGAGCTGTACGTCGGCATACTCCTTTCCTTGGGGAGCATCAGATGTCTTCATGACTCTCCTGGAAGTTTCTTTCTAGTGGCGGGAACAGTTGAAGCTCTGATGTGTGCGAGGCCCTAAGTTCATCACTCATACTAGGGTTTTAGAACCATAAGAGACATTCTTTCAGCTGTGGAAACCAAGACCTCAATGGCTGGTCACTAACCAGGGGCAGAACCCACTGTGATCCACTTGCAATATATCCCAAATATTCACACAACCATAGATTATTTCAAGATAAAGGCAATTTAATCCCCTCTCATCTGGCACAAAGTAATCACTCACTAAATGCTAGTTGCTATTACAGTTGTTATTTTTATTTCTCTGCATCTCCAGAGAAGACGGGTTTATGACTTTTATATGTGTTTATATTGCTTATATTCACATTAAAAAATACCTTGAAAGGTATAACTTTAGATCTGGAAAGGATCTTGAGAAAGCTTCTAGTTCAGCTTCATAAGCGTATTGTTCTTGCTACAATGATTTTTTTATTGTTCTTGCTACAGTGTTTTTTTCCCACAACAGTAACAATTTTTTTTTATCAGATAGACCTTGTGATTTAGCTAGAAAGGAGTTGGACTAGAAGAAATCTTTTTAAAGTTCAACTTTAGAGTTTACTGAAAATAGCTTGAGATAATCTATTTCTTTCTCTCCCTCTCTCACACACTTCTCTAATATATTTTACTTGAGATCTATGTGCAAAGTTAACATTATATAAATACTTTGAAAAGTAATTAATTCCAGTGATGGATTAACTTAAGGCAGTTAACAGTTTTAAGCAACCTATTTATGTATAAAATGGAAAGTTTTAATGAAAAAACATTAAAAAAATCTATATTATGTAATTTTTACATCAGCTCTTTCTTATTACTAAGATGTTTACATTAAAAAGTATTCTGTAAAGGGGCAAAATTATGCCAGTTGCATCTATAATTTGCTTTGCTCCAAACCTTGACTATTTAAACTGCTTCCATTATGTGTACAAACCTGAGTGTTTTTTGTTTTTTTTTTATGTCTTCAAATTAAAGGCTCATTTGGAAAATTTGAGCTGAGATATATACACTTACTCAGCTACTACTGTCTTCTTCCCAATATATTCTCCCAACTTATTAGGAGGGCAAGTTTGTAAAAGCAAAACTAGTTGTAGCTATTAATTTCAGGGACTTTACCTGCACCCACATAACAGGGACCTTTTAATCTACCTTCCCTCTGACCACCCTCTGATAAACATATGTAAAGATATTTAAAAGAAAACTGAAAATGAATGGAAGTAGGGGCCCAGAAAATTGAATAAATGAATGAATGAACAAACTGAAATATGGCTAACATGCTCTGCTATTAAATGACAACCACAGTCACAACAGTAAAAATGAATATGATTTGAGCATCTCACTTTGAACCAAGTACAGTCCTAGTACTTTACATGGATATCTCATTAGCTGCATTCATGTGCTTAAGAAGTTAGTCATGCGCTATTTAGCCAGTAATTACATCATTGCCTTCATGGGTATTAGAACTATAATTAGCTTTTATTAGGCTAAGACGTTCTCTACTTATGTTGGTAATATTTAGCAATACTTTTCTGGTTAATGCTAACATAAACCAGTTTTACCCTGCAATGCTGCCTAGATAGTCCATATGGAAAGATTTTCTGTGACATTCTCAAGTAAAATGAACATTAGGTGAGTGTTTATTTTTTTATAGTTCCCTCAGTTTCCTTTTTAGGGGTAATAATACGTCAGAGTAAGACAGATCTTCGATAAATGCTACATTGGTCACTTTGCTACCTTTTTATCTTACCCATCGACAGTTAGGCTTTGATTCACTGAATCCTTGTAGAATTAATCTTCCTTTACCACTGTAACTGCTTTTCTCTTTCCACAAACAAGCTGCCAGGATGGTTTGCTGTCTTTTGTCTCTCTTCTTGTCATCCGTCAGCCCTCTGGGTTTAGGCTGCTGTGATTCTTAAAACAGTCTTTGTTCACTGGTAATTTTGTGTTGTTTATGTGTACAAGGGTTAGGTTTTAAAAAATATCTGCTAAATACAAATCTGATTATTTTACTTTCCCCTAATTAAGACCTTTTTATTTTCCCTACTGCTTTTATTATATTTGAAAAAGAAAGTTTTTAGCATTGCTTGCAAAATCCTGTAGAATCTAATCTCTGCCTATCTTGCCATCTTTATCTCATGTTTCTCCCCACTTTGCACACTCTGCTTCAGCTAAACTAAACTCTTAAGTTACTGGAACAATCCCTGCTCTCTCTCACCCACAAGCCTTTGCAACCTGCTGACCCTACTGCACAGAACCCTCTCTTCTTTTTCTCCTCTGCTTCCCTTCTTCACTGGCCCACTTCTCTGCTGCATTTTCAGATCTCAGTTTCTTTCTCATCTGTTAGGAATGGCTCTGTTTCTACGAAATCTAAACATTGGTTATTGCACTCATCTACCTGCTCTATTAGAGCAATTTTCACATTGTATTATCACAATCTACTTATTTATCTGTATTTGTAGTAATCTCTACATTCCATAACGTCAGGGATTATATCTTGCCCACAACTGTATTCCCAGTGCCCAGCACAGTGCCAGGCACATAGATGCTTTATAAGTATTTACTGAGTGAATGGTTATGGGGGGATGGTGAGAGATGAGTTAGAAAGGGTGAACAGGACAAATATGGAGCGCTACATGTGTCATTCAAAGAAGCTTGTCTTGTTAGATTTCAGAGAAGATTTCAAGGTAGAGAAAACATTTTATATTTTTAGTTTTTTTTTCAATTCTTCTTTCTCATTTTGTTTTTATTTGTGTTTAAATTAGAAACAGTGAAAGAATGCTAGCTACAGGGTGTAATATTTTATTTTATTTTATTTTTTAATTAGTTATCTATTTTATACATATGAGTGTATATATGTTAATTCCAATCTCCCAATTCATGCCACTCCCCACCCCGCTTTCCCCCCTTGGTGTCCATACGTTTGTTCTCTACGTTTGTGTCTCTATTTCTGCCTTGCAAACCAGTTCACCTGTACCATTTTTCTAGATCCCACATTTTGCATTAACATACATTTGTTTTTCTCTTTCTGACTTACTTCACTCTGTATGACAGTCTCTAGTTCCATCCACATCTCTACAAATGACCCAATTTCGTTCTTTTTTATGGCTGAGTAATATTCCATTGTATATATATATCACATCTTTATGCATTCGTCTGTCAATGGACACTTAGGTTGCTTCCACGTCCTGGCTATCGTAAATAGTGCTGCAATGAACGCTGGGGTGCATGTGTCTTTTTGAATTATGGTTTTCTCTGAGGAAACATTTTTGTACTTGCATTTGCATTTTCACAGATATTTCTTGTAGTGATGGGGAGGATGAATTGGAGGTGACAAGACTATTGACAAAAAGACTAGTTACTGAGCTTTTCTCCAGGAGAGAAAAGACAAGAAACTTAAACTAAGTAGCCATGGGAATGAGAGAAGGAGATAAATGAAAAACCATGAATAAAATCATATATGGTCATGGCCCTTGACAAACTATTTTAAGGGGTGTGGAAGAAGGAAGAGAGAAGGGATATTCAGAGTCCTAGCTTGGATGATTTTCTTACAACTAACACTTATAACATGGATAAGTGGTTTGAGGAAAGATGTTTGGATTGAGGGATCTATGAGATATCCAAGTGGAGATGTTGAGTAGACATTCTCGAGTGTGGGTGTGGTGTGCACTAGACCATGTATGTCATCAGCATTTGGACATAATGGAGGCCTATGTTTAGATGAGATCACCCAGAGAGAATGAACGTGGCGGAGAAGAGCTGAAGAGAGAGGAGAGCCCCATAAAGCAGTGGCTTGGGGCAGACTTGGGTTTAAGGATCAGAAATCCATAATGCAGGATCAACAGAAGTGGCACGGTAGATATAAGAGTTCTTGTCATAGAATCCAAGGAGAAGCCACAAAGAACAGCTCCTCCGTTGATGACTAGACATGGCATGTCTAGAATTAAAGTCTCTGCTCTTCAGAGTTCTGGTTTTCTCTCATCTCTCTGTTCTTACATTTTTTCTCTTTCTCTTTTCTCTGCCCATCAGTGTCTTTGTTTGCAAGTGGCCAAGGAAGCTGCTACCTTTGAGTTTATATAACTTTGTCATTCTATTGTTCATCGTTTTCTGAATAAATTATCTGTCCCTCTAACTTCAAAGAGAGGGAATCTGACTGAGTAGCCAAGCCCATGATTTGGTTCCCTTCAGGTGAGGGGTCCTCCCCTGGGGTCATGGGACAAACACAACTGCCAGAGATGTAGGAGAGGCAGATCTTCCTGGGAGCAGGTGCATACGTGGAGATTGTGAATAGCTTCTGGCAGTATGTTGTTACTTAAAGGAGTGCTTTTCAGATTTTAATGTGCTTGCAAATCACCAGAAAATCTTGTTAAAATACAGATTTTGTTTAGAAGGTCTGGATGATTCCACTTGTCTAACAAGCTCCCAGCTGATGCTGATGCTACTGGTCTGAGGCCCGTACTTTGAATTGCAAGGATTTTAAGGGCCAGTAGAGCAGAGGTAAGCTCAGAGAGGGCAGAGAGAAAGGCAGGAGAGCAAGGAGACAGTAGCAACCGAGTGGAGAGGCTCAGAATCAGGGAGTGTTCAGAGGCATCAAATGTTACAGAGCATGAGTAAGATCAAATTGGAAACCTCTTTAGTATAAATAATCTGCATGATTTTGAGAATTCTTTCAACAGTGCTCAGAAGTCTATGCATTAGAGAGCAAGAAGGTCCATGGCTAGATTAATACAGAGTTAGGGGTTTACAGTGCAGGAAAGGAGGGGATAAGAGACTTGAATGTATTAACCAGAAGGTAGATTAAGTGATAGGCCAGGCAGCCGTAGACTGTTTCAAATGGTGCATTGCCTTTAGATTATTATTATTATTATTTTTTTAAAACCTGGAGAAAAGCTCAGCCATTACTTAAGAGAGAATAGTTTCCCATGAGAATGTGTGTGGGTGTGTGTGCAAATGCATGCACGTGTGCTTGTGTGTTTAATCCTCTTGCAAGGGATATATATCTACATAATAAGCTGACTCTAGAAGGATTTACAACAGTTCACTTGTTTGGATCTCCCCAAAGTATTAGCTTTTGCAGTTACATATGGAATGTTCTCATGCCAAGGTGATTATGGAAAGACAGGATTCAAAGTTTAAGCATTAACAATATTACAGAAGACAGAAATGTGTTTGAGGGTGTGGTGCATATGGATCTCTTTGGAGCTTCAAAAAATTGTCAAGCTTAATGGTGCCTCACCAAGAAACCTTCACTTCAACTTTTTGTTAGTTTTCTAGCAAGGCCAGACTTAATTGAACTCATTCGAGTAGAGTGGTACACTTTTGAACTCAGGCCTAAGTCATTGCGGTACCTTCGTATTCACGGTGCTTCCAAAGAACATTTTGAGGTTGAAGCATCACAGAGGGAAATCAGACAATTTTCTGGTTAACCCTGGGGAAGCCAGTGCTTTAGGAGGAGTTTGAGAGCAAACAGATACCCTTCCTTGGCTGCTGAGAGTTCTAGCAGGAGAATGGAATGGACAACGTAACCTTGGTGAAAGAGTGACTTTCCCCTGGACGGCAATGCTGTCTTTGAGTGCAGAGCTTGAAGAGGAGTGGTGAGGGAGTGCGGGGATGCTTGCCAAGTCTGTCACATTAACAGAAACGCAGATGTCACAGCCAGATTGCCTTCAGATTCCTTGCCATCCTGAAAAAATATGCATAGAGGCCTGAAATCACTTAAATTTAAATACTTACTTTGATGAAGTCATTCAGTTCTGTGTATTATCAGTCATTTAACACATGCCAGCATCTAAAGTATTATTTATATTTTACGTTTCAATGATGCTATATCTGGCAGCATTTCTCTTGATCTGGAGAAATGGTGTGTGGCTGTCCTGGCTTGGTAATGATTAAGGCATCGGGCTGATCCTGGAGCTCTCAGTTGCTGCCCTTAGGCTTAATCTTCAGAAACCACCAAGGCTACTAAATATTTTAAACCTTTTTAAGCAACTCATTGATTAGAATTTAATAGATTCACATAGGTAATTCAAACAGTGACTTTGAATAGATGCAAACTGAACAGGCAACTGAAAGGAAATTTTCTGGAGATATTTTTTTCACCAGCCAGATTTTACAGCAAATTTATTAGTGTCAGTTTTACACACATTCAAATAAAAAAAAAAGATTTAAGTGCATTCATTTCTTCACCACTTAACACAGTATAGGAAAATCAGTTATTTTGTCTACACATGTGGGTTGAAAGCCGCTAAAATTGATCTCTTTCTATTTATCTCTTAGGATCTGATACTCCTGTCTTAGATTTTAAAGCACATAGTATTTGATTCATAGAGAAGTACTTACAGCAAAGGTGGAGTAAGAATCCAAATCTCAGATTTAAAAAAAATGAGATAATGGTTCCATTAAATCTAAATCTAAGTGTTCTTTATAAATTGAGATAGCCTTTGGCATAACTGGGAGGTTTTCCATTTCAGATATGCATTTCTTTGAAGAATAAAGTTTTGTGAAAATATGCAGAAGTAAATTATTACTCAACATTGCAAGCATAGGCAAGAACCAAGGGTGGAATTTGGTTTGTTTGTTTAGATTACCGGAAAACTGCTTTTATAAATTATGAGTGTGAATACGTTATTATATCTGTCTTTGAGAACAACTTGAGCCAGATGTTTTGAGTTGGCTCGCTTTTAGAAAATGTTAACCCTGGTTTTACCAAGCCCTCATTCAGTGGCTACTTCAGTAGCCATCTTTTTAAGTAGCCCTGCCTTTAAGAGAGAACAAATTAATTTCTTCATGAACTGGCTCACTGTGTAGGAATCAATTAGCAGTGACATTTGATTGCTCCAAGTGGACAAATCCAAAGCACTACATTTTAGACGCTCTAACATTCTTTACTAAAATATTTCAAAATTAGTTTCTTAAAATATATCAATTTTAGCGTGATTACACTAAGTTTAAACATATGTTTACACTTAATTTCATATGTTTAACTTTGAAATTGCCCATTAAAAAGCATTGTCTCTTAAAACAAGACTTGGGCTCATCACTTTGCTGTGTCTTTTGTTTAATCTTGGCAACTTTTTTCCTCCTCTAGAAAATCACTAGACTTATATTCAGAAGAGCTGGTTTGAACCTTGGTCCTGCTATCAATTAGATATGTAACTTTGGACAAGTTATATAATCTATAATAGTCTTATTTGTGTCATCTGAAGAGGGAGGAGGTACTAATTCCCAGGGTTGTTATGATGCCAAGTGAGATAATCTATGTGAAAGCCCTTTACTGTGATCTATAAATATAATGAACACCATGATACTGTGCCTAGTTTAATTGACATTTCATCCAATTAAGATAATCGCTATTTGGTAGCATTATCTCTAAATGCGGTTTAGCTACTGCAGATGAGAATCACATAGAAGAATGCTTTAAGTGCTTTTTAAGTGATTATTATGGGTGTCTTCTCTTTCTCTTTTCTATCACAATGAGTGCCTAAGGGAAAAAGCGATTCCATTAAGGTGGGGTGCTACTTTTTCTCTCTTAAATTATTGATTCACAGATTTTGTTATAGTAATGATTAATAATAGCCAACATGTAAATAGTGCTAACTCTGTGGCCAGTACAGTTTCCAGGACCTTCCAGTATTAATCTATCTAGTCCTCCCTATAACCATGGGTGGTGGGCACTTTTATTACCACCAGTATAAAGTGGTGAAGCTGAGGTACAGAGAAATTAATTTATTCAAGATTACATGGTCAGTGTGATCAGTCAGATTGACTTGTTTGTATACCTTTCATTAGCTCTAGGGAAGAATTTGGCAAAAATAATGTATCATGATAAAGACAACAATGAACGTTAGTTGGGTCTTGGATGTAGGGGATAGCATCTCATTTTGGAAAAATGATGCTGCTTGCATGCATGTTGGAATGACACAGAGACTGTATCTTATTTTCCTTTCTTTTTTTCTTTTATAATCTCCAGTGCCTTTCACTGGATACATTACTGTTAATCTACTAGGATTAGTTCTCTCTCCTGAGCCCAAGGTATAGTAATAGAAAGCTAAATGTGCCAGAGAGGCAGGCCCTGCTCATCTCAGTCTCTTGCTCTGAGTGAAACCATTGGAAAAAAGAGCCCCGAAACCCCATCCAAAGAGATATCCCAGACCTTATGCGCTCAGCCATTTTTTGGACTTAGACTTTGGTTGACTTAGTTTCGTATACTGTACTTAGTCATTCTTTAAGTTAGGTGTGTTTTCTTTCATTTAAGTGACTCATTTATTTGTTCATAAATTTAAAAAATTTTATCAAAGCTCTCCCATGTGGCAGGGGTGCTGTGAGTTCCTGAGGGGTAAGATGGTGACTATGACAGTACATACCCTCTGCTTGTTCAGCCTAGAGAATAGTGGGAGAAGCTGACAATAAACAAAGTAATCTCACACATGGAATTAACCCAGCTGCTCTGAATCATGCTACAAGGAGAGGAGCATCGTGCTCCAGGGATGGATAAGAGAAGGCATTTGGGGCTTCCCTGGTGGCACAGTGGTTGAGAGTCCGCCTGCCGATGCAGGGGACACGGGTTTGTGCCCCGGTCCGGGAAGATCCCACATGCCGTGGAGCGGCTGGGCCCGTGAGCCATGGCCGCTGAGCCTGAGCGTCCGGAGCCTGTGCTCCGCTACGGGAGAGGCCACAGCAGTGAGAGGCCCGCGTACCGCAAAAAAAAAAAAAAAAAGAGAGAAGGCATTTGGCTAACACTTGATGATCATAGATTGTTTTCTCTGTCTATCCTCAGCCCTGTAAAAGATGTTGGAGACTTAGGGAGAAAGAGCCAGAGGGAGGGCAAGTTAGAAAGAATGGTTGGGGAGCAGAATTGGCAAAGCAAACCCCTGCATAACACAAGGTGGCCACAGGGAAAGGAAAAAAGAAAAACCTAACTCTAGCAGCATAACACATCTAAATCCTTGAATATATCACTGCATCATAGAAGAATAAGTAATACTTGTACTAACTACCATTTTCAAGAAAAGTCATTGCATATTCATTCCACTCAACTCAGTAAAAGAGGGAAGAACACAGTAAGTTGAGAGTGAGTTCCATTAACATGGTAGAAGTCTTTTACTTTTAGAAAGTGTATGTGTCAGTTTTATGACAGTTTATTTATCCAGAATGTTGGATAAATGACATTGCTGCCTACATTTATACAAATGTTTAAAAACAACATGAATATTAATTTCAAAAGCATCACTAAATAGAAAGACAGTAGACCTTGGTTTCTGGATCCAGCTGGTGACCAGGCCCTGGATAAGTACTACTTGAGAAATAATTGATTGCTTTACTTTTCTTCGTACCTCTTATTATCATCTGTCATTACATTACTGTTTGTTTATCTTTGGGTCCAAAACTGAAGTGTAAGAATCATTCAGACGGAGACTTTGTCTTTCCTGCTCATTGGTATATACTATTTAGAATAGTGCCTGGCGTGTAGCAGGCACTCAATAAATATTCACTGAATGAATGAATAAACAAGATAATCGCACAGGTATATAATTACCAACTAAAATAAACAAGCGGGAGAAGTGAAAGTATTTTTCAAAACTATAAGTACTGGGCTTCCCTGGTGGCGCAGGTGGTTAAGAATCCGCCTGCCAGTGCAGGGGACACGGGTTCGAGCCCTGGTCCAGGAAGATCCCACATGCCACGGAGCAACTAAGCCCGTGAGCCACAACTACTGAGCCTGCGCTCTAGAGCCCTCGAGCCACAACTACTGAGCCTGTGAGCCACAACTACTGAAGCCTGTGCGCCTGGACCCCGTGCTCCACAACAAGAGAAGCCACCGCACTGAGAAGCCCGCGCACCACAGTGAAGAGTAGCCCCTGCTTGCTGCAACTAGAGAAAGCCCGCATGCAGCAATGAAGACCCAACGCAGCCAAAAATAAAATAAATTCAAAACAAAACAAAACTATAAGTGCTTCACACATACAAGGTGATGCTGTTTATTTGAATTTTAGAAAAAACTACAATCTGCCAGAAGATAACTTGTTGAATTTTTTGTACTGGTAGCTAGCTTTCTCTTTAAACATTTATTTCCTGTTTCTCTTCCATGGTTTGTAATATTGTTCTACATTTATGGTTCTATAAGATCCCCTCCACCCCAGCTCAGTTAGTCTGTAGAGTAGAGATTCTTCATCTGAGTCAGTGTACCTATGTGAAATCCAGTGTTCCCTCCTGAGGCCTCATGTACTCCCTGAAATTGTATGCCAAGGGCAGTGGCCCCTGTACACTTTACTGGAGGGAGTTCCCCTGACTTTTATCAGATTCTCAGCATTTATGAGCCCCCAGTTTAAAAAATCAGTGCTCTAAAATTTTGTATTTTTCTTTTACTTTGTGTTGCTCTCTTGGTTTTTCTTTTTCTTCTTGAGATGGTTTCATTTTCCTTTTAATGTTGATGGTTATATTTTGGTATTTTAAAATGTTTACTGTTTGATTGTCCCCATTGTGTGGTACTCTTGGGTAATTACACGCCTCTGATCCCAGCCCTTCTCTCTGTCTTTCTTTTGTTTGCCCAGCAGCGTGGGGATGTGCCAACTGCAGGGTTGTCCTCTCCAACCCTTCTGGGACCTTTACTTCTCCGTGCTACCCTAACGACTACCCCAACAGCCAGGCTTGCATGTGGACCCTCCGAGCCCCCGCGGGCTATATCATTCAGATAACGTTTAATGACTTCGACATTGAAGAAGCTCCCAATTGCATTTATGACTCATTATCCCTTGATAATGGAGAGAGCCAGACTAAATTTTGTGGAGCAACTGCCAAAGGCCTATCATTTAACTCAAGTGCGAATGAAATGCATGTGTCCTTTTCAAGTGACTTTAGCATCCAGAAGAAAGGTTTCAATGCCAGCTACATCAGAGGTATGTAAACCAAAGGCAGCGCCAACCTTCTGGTTTCATTTAGCCTGTTCTACAATAAACACGAGGACCAGAAGACGGTTATGCTCTTTTATGTGAATGTGAATGATTAGGACTAGAATTTAAGGGCAAGAATCTGTTAGTGTTCTCTGAACGTTCTCATTAGTGATATAGTTACCAGATCCAAAATCTGGTTACAGTAGAGCTGAATTCTTTTATATTGTTTATATACAGAACATTTAAAGGCTGCTTGAAAGACCCTGTAGATATCCCACAGCTAATAATTGACTCTGTAATTCTAATATCTCTCCGTCAAACATTTAAAACATTCTTATTTAGAAATCCTTTTATTTTAGGCTTTTAAGATGTTGCCCTTTTCAGGAACTAGGGGGACAAATGTGGGAAATAAACATATAAATTTAAATGTAAAAAGAGCTATGTATGACTGAAGCTAATAAACAGCAGAGCCTGAGGAAAGCCCCTTGAAAATGGCTAATTGAAGGAAAGAAGTATATTTTTATCAGACGTATTTCCCGGGTTCCGGCATATCAGAACATTTAAATAATCTCATTCTCTCCAAGCCAGTCTTTCCTTAAGGAAAACTCAAGCTTTGAGACTGTGAGATTTAGTTATACTTTTTTCTTCCTTCTGAGCTGCTTAAGTAGGTGTTATGTATCAAAAAAAGAAACAAAAGAGAAAGGCACCATTCTGACCATTATTATTACAAATTGTGTTTTTGGTTTCAGCTTTATTTACTGTTTGCGACTGACAGATATATATGTGGTTAATTGAAACACACATGCTTTAATTTTTCAAATAATGTTTTAATGTTATAAAATACTGTAGGAAATTTGAAAATTAAAAAAGAAAAGCAAATTAGAATTACCTGTACATCTACCACCCAGCCATAACCACTAATAAAATGTTGATGGACATATTTCCTTCCAGCCTTCTTATTTTAACAATGCATGTAGAATACTGGTTACATATTGTATAAGTATCCCTTTGGGTAAGTAGACCTAGAAACTGCTTTATATATAAGAAGTAGACTAAAAAATAATCATTCTATTAGATTCCATCATGAATTTTTGACTAGAATATTATATTAAAATGATGTTATTACTATAGAGCTATTCTTGGTATGTATTAAAATATATTCAAACTAGTATTCATATGAAGCCAGTATTGAACAGTATTTTTGGGGAGAGCTACTTCTCTCTCAAATCAGTACATAATGCTTCACAATATCTATAATATTAGCACAGAGCTAAATTTATTGTGTTACTTAATAATTTTAGATATGTCACAGAAGGACTAGGCTAAAGCATTTTTATTTTGAATTTGTCATGCACAGAATTATAGTGATCTATATTAGTAATCAGTAATAGCTGTATATCGACTATGACACAGATACTTTTCCAGCGCTTTGAGGGGATTAAGTTATTCAGTTCTTATGGCCCACCTGTATAATAGATGCCCTTCCCTTTGTTTTATGGACAAGGGAGCTAAAGTAGAGTGGCATGCCCAAGGTCACAGGGCACTGTGTGGGAGAGCTGGGCAGGGAGCTCCACTGTCTGCCCTTTAACCACTGCTCTTTACTGTCTCTCAGAAACTAGCTCACATGCCCAGATGCAAAAGAAATATAGCTTAAAATGCCATTTTTGTTTGTTTTTTTACCCGACTCCCTCTCCTCAGTGGAATTGTCTTTGCCTTTGACCCTAAAATAGCCTGGTGATGGGGAAGACAAGTAGGATATGGGGTGTCTGAAGGGAAAGGGTAGCACAGGCATGTTTGGGAAGGGTGAAAGTTAATGAAAAATGGAACTATTAGCTATTATGTTTAGAAATTATTTGAAAAGAAACATAGTTTTGAAAATCATAATGTATAAAGAGAACTTTCTTGAAACCAGTAGGTTCTTTAATTTTCCCCCCCACCCAAATCAGGGATTTAAAAGAAGAAAAAGTCTGTCACCTTGGCAGCTATAACTGGAAGGTTTAGGTGTGAGAGCCAAGGTTTAGGTGATTAGAGTTAAAAATGGGTGGGGTTTCTTATTGTTATTGGTATAAGGTACTGGGTTGGTGAAAGAGAGTGGTGGACAGAGAAAGAGAAGAGTGTGGGACAAAGGGTGGGTAAAAGCCAATTAGTAGAGAGTGTGGAGGGGTTGGCTGTATCAGACATTTTGCATCTCATTAGTCCATGTCTGATGTTAACAGGCTTTATCTGTTACTGTGTTTTGTCCTAGTTGCCGTGTCCTTAAGGAATCAAAAGGTCATTTTACCCCAGATGCTAGATACTTACCAGGTATCTCTTGCAAAAAGTGTCTCTATTCCAGAGCTCAGAGCTTTCACACTCTGCTTTGAAGCAACCAAAATTGGCAAGGAAGACAACGAATGGACAGCTTTCTCCTACTCAGATGCATCCTTCACACAATTGCTCAGTTTCGGAAAGACCAAGAATGGCTACTTTCTATCTATTTCTGGCTCAAAATGCTTACTAAACAGTGTGTTACCTGTAAAAGATAAGGAAGATATTTTCACAGAAAGCTTTGAGCAGCTCTGCATCGCTTGGAATAATTCTTTGGGATACGTTGGTGTACATTTCAAAAGAAACTATGGGGCAGTTTCATGTGATTCTACCATTAGTAAAGTTATTCCTGGAAATGGGAAATTGTTGCTGGGCTCCAATCAAAATGAAATTGCCTCTCTAAAAGGGGACATTTATAACTTTCGACTTTGGAATTTTGCCATGAATTCCAAAATCCTCTTCAACCTCAGCTGCAATGTGAAAGGGAATGTGGTGGACTGGCAAAATGACTTTTGGAATATCCCAACCCTAGCTCTGAAAGCTGAAAGCAACCTCAGCTGTGGTAAGTCTCTGGCATAGTCACTCTTTAATTTTTTTCCATTGTTCTATGAATATGTTTGTCAACAAGAAATTATATAGACACACATATATGTGTGTGCTTACCAGCCATACATATTCAATCAAAGCTTTAGTCCTACCATTTTTAACTTTTTCCTGTATCATAAAATATCACATGGTTTATACCTAATATAAACAATTGTGTATAATTATTGCGTCTCATATAGAAATGTTAACCCCAGGACTAAAACAAAAGAAATTAATAAGTTACTGTCTGTAATCATGAAGATGATACAGTGAAAAGCTGACCTTTGTCATCCTAGAATGAAATTTCCAGAGCATTACTTAAACAACCACCACCTAAAAGAAGGGCATTTACAGGACTTCCCTGGTGGCGCAGTGGTTGAGAGTCCGCCTGTCGATGCAGGGGACGAGGGCTCGTGCCCCGGTCGGGGAAGATCCCACATGCCGCGGAGCGGCTGGGCCCGTGAGCCATGGCCGCTGAGCTTGCGCGTCCGGAGCCTGTGCTCCGCAACGGGAGAGGCTACAGCAGTGAGCCCGCGTGAGAGGCCCGCGTACCGCAAAAAAAAAAAAGAAAAAAAAGAATGGTATTTACTTAGCCAATATTAAAGATTGTTCATTTTATGGAAAATCTTGATAATCAGGAATTATCAATTTTCTTTAACCTTTTTCTCCATTTATTTGAAAATGAGCAATTGTTGTTTGTTAAAAATACTCTTGTCTTTTTGGTTGCTCTTTGGGAGACTTTAAATGTGATATTATTCTGAGTAGCTAACTGCAAAATATTTAGGGAAATAATTCTAAGTTACAAAAATTATATGAAAATAAACTTCTAGCAGTTATTCTCTGTGCACATAAGTCAATTAAGTCCTTATTTTACTGTAGGACTGAGTCAAATATAAAAAGTATAAATTTCATTATCAATTTTCAATATCATGACTAAATCTAAGGTGTTGATAATATACATTTTTTTAGTCACAGAGATAACTGTCAATAAAGGAGGG
Organism: Delphinapterus leucas; assembly: GCF_059928025.1. Taxonomy (NCBI): domain Eukaryota; kingdom Metazoa; phylum Chordata; class Mammalia; order Artiodactyla; family Monodontidae; genus Delphinapterus; species Delphinapterus leucas. Next base: position 74,488,447 of record NC_143140.1, read on the forward strand.
ATAGAAGGGGCCTAATATTCAAAAGTCATTTGTATGTGACTTTGGAGGGAATTCTATCAGAGCTTCATTCCCAATACTTTCAACAAAGTAGGACCCACCGTGAAGACCTGAGGCCACCTGCCCTGTTTCCCTGACCTGCGTTTGCCCTTCCAGCCTGGGGGGCTCCTGTCACCTACCCCTCTGTGGGCCACCCATCTCTCCGTGTGGTCCCTAGTGCTCCTGAAGATGGCGGGAGGCAGTTATGTGATGTCTTTTGAGAGGTATTTCCTTGTGGGCTGTTGGAAAGAGGGTAAACCACAGCCCTGTTCCAGGAGACCCTGGAACTTTTAAGAGTTAGTGGTGTTCCCAGCATCCTCTCATTCTGAGATTAGCTACAGAGAACGACCCTCAGGGACTCCCAAGAGGTCTTTCATTCAGCAAGGGAACTGAGAAAATCACGTGTGTGTGTTTGGTGTGGCATGGTGAACAGCGAGGAGAGGGCAGTGGTGTACTTCCTACGTTCAGGGTGATTATCTTTAGTCTAGGGACCCGTTTTCATCATATCCTTGGCCATTATTAAAAACTCATAATATAGACTATTTAATATTTGCCTTCCTGTGGGTCAATATTTGAGTACTATGACAGCCAAAAGAAAAAAAAGAAAAAAGGATTTGGCTAGTCATGTTAATAGTTGCAAAATACTTAAATTATACTTAAATTGAATGTGTATTATGTACTAGGTACTGTTTTAAGTGCTTTATGCATGGTAACTTATTTCCTACAACACAGGTCCCATGATGTGAGTTTTGTTATTAACCCCATTTTGCAGATGAGTAATTGAGGCACAAAGAGATTAAATAACCTATCCAAGGCCATTTAATTAATAAGTGGCCAAGCCAGGAATTGAAGTCAGAAAGTTCAGTTTTAGAACTGTGTTCTCTTAGACTGTCTTTCAGAATAGGCAGGACTAGAAGATGAGATGTAGTGCTAGAATAGGCGAGTCACTTCTTGCCAAGATGAGGAATACAAAGGTCCGAGAGCTGTCTCTTCGGGCCAGAAAGCACTGCTGGCCAAAACACTAGCTTTCCCAGGTATTAGCATGGTATTTGTATTAAACAAAATAAGGTTTCTTTCCTGCAGTGCTTCTTTGATACCTTAATATAATAAAATGTGAGGACTGTAGTATACAAGAATTCCTAAACTTATTTTAAGATATCCTCTAGACCCGGGGTTGGCAAACTAGGATGTTTTTGTAAATAAAGTTTTATTGGAACACAGGCATGCGCATGAGGTTTTATATTGCCTGTGGCTGCCTCTGTGTTAACAACTGCAGAGCTGACTGTGAGAGATGACATGGCCCACCATCCTAAAACATTTACTGTCTGGCCCTTTAAGAGAAAATCTGCCAACCCCTGAAACTAGACGGATAAAATCAAAGGGTCTAGTCTTCTGAAGCATACACTTTGGACAATACTGGAAAAGACCTGCTAGATCTTCTGGGCCAGAGATAATAGACCAGTCCCTCAGGGGCTAATTTAGCCCTTAGACATAGGTGGTGGTGGCAACACTGCTTTGTTTTCATTTATTAACATTTGTTCCACGCAATGCTTTTAAATAATGATTTATCTCCAACATCAAAAAATTTGATTTCACATAAAAATGAATGTTTGGATTCTCTGATAAACAAAAAATGAACACTAGTCTAGTGTTTCTGCCTGAGCAACGCAGCTTAAGCTAAGTGGTGACCACCCCCTTTGAAGGGGCTTTCCAGGTCCCCTCGGCCCTTAGCACCCTCCATACTCTCCCCACGCCAGCCCCCGGTAGATTGACTTTGGCCTGGGTAGGCACTCATGTTTGAGAATCCCAATTTAGGCCACGCCCTTCACTTTATAAAGGGCAGGAAACTGAAGCTTAGAAAACATAAGTGGCCGAGGCAGTTGGTGGGCTAAAATTCTCCTCTCCTGTCCCCGTGCCCAGGGGTTATACTTGGGAGTCCTCATATTTTCTTTAACACGGTTTTTAAAGCTCCTTTCCAAGCCTTACGTTTACTGGAAAGCATCAGATATGTGCTCGTGGAGCTCAGCCATTGGTAAGTTTTCAAAATGACTTCAATCAAAGGAGTAGCACAAGTTTACAGAGTCAGTGTCTGAGTTCCTTTAACTTTTATAGTCATCTCCTTGATATTCCACAATGACGCTAAACACCCCCATTCCGTACAGTCAGATATCCTGGACTGTGTATCAGGACTAATAACGGGAGAGGGAGTTTCCTGCTGCTTAATCATAAGCTTTGGGAGTTGAAGAACCCAAGTCACTTATTAACTGACAGGAAATACCTGTATCAGAGATTATATCTAAGCTTGTTAGCTAAGCGAAACTTGAATAAGTGAAAAAAAGTATGCTCTATTAACATTTTAACCTTTCCTTTTTTCCAGAACGCTGTGGCTTGCTGTTTTGGGTAATGGTAATTTCCCAAAACTAATGATCAGTACAGTAGCCAATGGGAAAACAGAGTTTCATGCCTAACATTCCATGGGCTTGACAATGTCTGTTAAATATGAGCTTTCACTCCAGGGTCAACTTGTGATAGAAAATGAATAGATTTTCCAAAGGTCTATTGCTAAGTAAATTTTAATATGAAAATAGGATGGTAGAACAGAACTGACTGCATTCAACATTAAAGCATCCTGTCGTTTGTTTCAAATATTAAATATCCTAACCTTAATAAAATCAATATTTTATTAATAAATGTTTTAGTAATTTCATAACTGGACTTTTGTTTTCCTATGCTGTTCTAAGTATAGTTAGGGAATATACGTAATTAGGAAATTTCCAGCACTTTTTTTTTTTTTAATCATGTTTAATCTTGTCAGTCCTTTTCAGAAAGAAATGCTTTATTTAGCAGCAATTCCTTTTCATTTTATATCGTCATTCTTTTTCTTAGGACAATTTTATTAAACAATAATGAGTTTTATAACCTCCGTGGATAGGCAGTTTCCCTAACGGACTCTTTAATCATAAGTGCAAGTATTTGCCTGCGTTCTGATTCGAGTTTAGATACTGGCTAATGTCCATCAATTTTCACAAAGTACAGATAGTGCCTTCTATACCAGTTATATTTATTTTACTGATGACTGCTCTTTCCTGAGTACTACTGTGTAACTCAATGAAGAGTCTAAGTTCAAACAAATTACATTTATTTAACAAGCATTTATTAATCACTTCCATTTATTAACCATCGTGCATGTAGAGATAAGACACAGTTCACAAGTACCCAAACTTGATGTTAATTCTTTTCTAGAAAATTTTGGATTTGGACCGACTGTTGTTTTCCTTTCTGAAATTTTATACTTAATTACCAAGGCTTCATCAACTCCTGGATTCCTACCCTTTCATTTTCAATTATTGCAGTTTTGTCCCTCACAGCCATAAAACTCTGATTCACTATTGGCTCCTTCCTTTCATTCCTAACAAATTACTGAGTGTAGCATTTTTAGATGACTGAATTTTTTTTAAATAATAAAGATGAAATCACTCATCTTTACAAAGGATGTTATTCTTTGAAGATGCCCAAACTCTTTATGAGCATAAATGGCATCCAAAAATAATTTTATTTTAAATATATTTATGAAAAAAACCAAATTCAATTTAGTAACAGCTGCAAAGAAGGAGTTGAAAGGGATTATTATTTGTCTTATTAGTGCAACTCACATGAGAGTTTAGCTCTGTCAGCTGTTATTTGGATTGTCATTAAGTTGGGTGTGAGATGGGTTATTGGCTACTCAGTCTTTTTTCACTACCACTTGTGTAAATATTGACTCCTTTCAGTAGCAAGATTTTGGAAGAACAAAAGTAGAGAAGAAAGATTAACAGCTTTACAGCTTTTCGTCTACTGCCCTTTCTTAGAGATTACTTTTTTTTTAAGGAAATTTGACTTTAAATTTTGCAGTTAACATTAAGTGAATACCTTTAAACCTTAAATTTTGCAGATAATATTAAGTGAATACCTTTAAACCATAAATACCTTTAAATATTTGGTATCCACAAATATCAGTGAATATACATAGGTCACATTCTGAAAAAAGTTCCTTAATGATAAATATATTAATAGCCAAGACAAAGAATTGTCTCTTTTTCCTTAACAATCTTCTGGTTTTAAATCTGTCCACCTAGAAAAATTGATTGGGAGAATGACTTTTCTATGTAGATATGCTGAAAATGGAACTGGGTACAAATAAAAAGTTTGTGCACATTTTTAATATTTTATGTATATGTAATTTGGTATATTTGTAATGTAAGATTTCATTTATCAATATTCTGGACCTTTCTAATTAAATTTGTCCCTTGTATTCAAACCATTTTCACTGAAACATGCTTCAAATTTAATTTCTGTTGCTATACTGAATCATCATAAAATAGTGTTCATAAAGTATTTATAAAGCAATGTCAATTTGCTAAACTAAAAGTACCCAAGAAGGAACAACTGATAGTTTAATACTGAGAAGTAAATGTTACAATTTTCCATAACAAGCATGTCACATGATGAAATTTAGACTTGCTACCATACAACGAAACTGATGAAATGTTAAAGAAAATTGTTAAATATCTCACTCTAAATCCTAACAATCCTAACTCTCCTGATTTTCTCTCCTTATTTCCACCTCTCAGCTCTTTGATATCTGCAGTGGAAATGTAGTTAGCCTGAAAACTTGCTTTCCCACAATGCTGTCCCCTTATCTCCCTTTGTCTTCCAGAGATATTGTATCAGCGCCGGAAGTGGCCTTAGGAGCCTTTGTCTGCCAACATTGTGTGAAATTTGAGAAGCACAAAAACTCAGTCCATGGGTCTCCTCTCTTGCATGTTATAGTGGCTGAGATTTCCTCAGTCATTCTGAGTTTTAAAAGCTTTTTAGTTTTCAGAAGTTCCTTACTAAAATATAAATACCTAAAGGAGAAGTAAGGTCATGCAAGAAGGGGACATGATGGGAAGGAATAATGGGCAGAAAACATTCAAGATCAAATTCTAGGCTGGCTTCAACTTCTACCTCCTCACGTGCTCTTTCTCCATAGTACACAGATTAAGTGTTTAATCGGAAACACACACCACCGCCCCGCCCGCCCATCTCTGCTTCCTTTCGTAGCCAAGCTTCCTCTTTTTGCATTCACTTCTCAAACACTGGAAATCTAGAGTGCATCATTCCCACGCTACTGAAGAGAATTTCTTCTACTGAAGAGCTGTTGCCGAAATTCCAGTGCAAAGTGAAGGGTCTTCTCAGTCTTTATCATTCTGGAACTTTCTGTATACTTGATGGTGGCCACACCCTCCATGAAACTTTGTTCACTTGAATTCTGTAAAATCACCTTCTACAAGAGCTATTTTTGTCTTCTCAAATCTATAGCTCTTTTTTTTTCTTTTAATCTGAAACTTAAATATAAGAATATCTATGGTTCCATCAAATCTTCTAGCTCAGGTGATCCCAGACACATCTACAGCTTCTGTGGAGTACTTCCTGGCTAGGCCTCTTACAAAAACATGTACACCTTGTACCAGATGTCACACAGGTACCTCAGTTCCTATTCCTGGATGTACTGTTTAGCCTACCCCACCTAAGTTTGCTTTTCTTCCAGTATTTACTATGTCCTTTTATGAGATCATTGTGTACCAATTTCTCAAGTTGGAAACCAGAAAAATTCTTCTATTCTTCCCTTTCTTTCTCTGTTCTCCAGTTGGTCACTAAATAAATCCTATATATTCCATCTTCAAATGTCTTGTATCCATATCTTTCTGTCTATCCTCACTGTATTTATGATATCAAGCCTGAATTATTGGTATTATTCATGCTTCTTGTATCGCCTGTCTTTTAGTTATAGAGCCTCAAATGTGATTGTTTTTAAATTTAAGTCAATTTTCTCACCAAGCTCCCTTTCACTGTTTTCCCGTTTACTTCAAGAAAGAGTTCAAAATGTTGTCGTTCATATCGCATTCAATAATTTATTCAGAGGACCCACCGACTATGTGTGTGGGATATGCCATTGGAAGAAAGACACAAAGTCCGGAGACTCATAGTGCCTGCATTCTACAAAGCCCTCCACAAGCTGTCCATTACCTATATATCTGATCATTCCTACCAATTTGCTATAAATGTCCTATTCCAGTAATGCCATGCCACCTGGGTTCCCAGACCATTTCACTGCCTTCTTGGTATATGTTTCAGTAATTCTGTCTGCTAGTAATAACCATCTCTAGTCTCTTCTCCCCTGATCAGTATAGTGACCCCTCATATTTCCGGTTAATCTTTGTAGTGGATTTCCTATTCACCCTTCTCACCAAACTGCTGGTCACATCTTCCTTTTGGCCACTATGCATCTATATCACTCAGAGAACTGTGAAGCCATCTCCCATTCACGCCTCTCTGAGAGCAGAGGCATTGTTTTAAAGCATTCTTCTAGCCTCCATGTCTCACACACTTTAAACAGTGAGTGAATGTTTATTGGATGAACATGTAAAGGTCTGTGATGAGATCTTCTTGCCAGTTAACATGGCAGACCTGCTGGAGGCCACAGGGTTGAGTCTTTCTGAGATAACATGATTCCTTCCTTGGACCAGCTGCCTGAGGCAATCAAGAATGAAGAAACCACGACTCTGGAGATGCTGCTAAATTGCTGGGATGCTTTCTAATTATGCACACAATTAACCTAATTAGACATCTTTTGTTGGCTCATGTACCTGCTCTGCCTTTATGTACCATTCCCACAGGAAAGTTTGGAAAATGTTTAAACATTAGAATGTAGTCACTATTATAGAAATGTTCTTTAAAAATTAAATATATGTGTGTATGTATGTATATATATTTGTATTTATTCTTCTGTCTTTATTCATAGTACAATATGCCTTGCGATAAGTTTAGCCTATCTTCCTCAGCCTCAACCTGTTGGTAAAAGTCTGTTAATAGCCAGAGGGAGATTTAGTGCAACAGAGAAAAATCCACTACTCCTACTAGAAAATCAGCTCAAAATTTGTTTCCTGCTGAGGATGAGTCAGGCAAAGCTTGAAATAAAAAGACACAGAGACCAATAAGTTTCCAGTCACGGAAACTTATTTCTGGAATTGCAGCTAGCATGTGCTAGTGCCTATGAACCAAAAACTTGCATTTTATGAGTGTTAGTAATATCCAAGTTCACTTTTGAAACTTATCTTTGATGTTCTTATTATTTCATTTGTATGAATTTCCACCAAAGCCTTATAATTTATTATGCGAAAAGGCCCTGAACTTTTTATTCACACTTTAAGGGGCAGTAGCACTTATTTTCCTTTCATGTGTGCATGGGGCCAGTAGATTGAGTTAAAGATTTTGAGGGAGATTTCAGGAGCTTGATTTTACATTTCAGTAGCTTGACATTGATACATAAAGATTGTTAGAGACTTTCTTGATGTTGGAATATTACTGGCGAACTCTTCCAGGGTTGCTCCTATTACACCAACCAGATGATTCATGATTTTGGGGGAGAAAAACTATAATTAAATCATAAGTCAAATTTGTACAATCTTTCTGTGTTGATCGAGGTTCCTACCTGATCCCGCTCCCGGCCGCAGAACTAACCAACTGTGCAGATTTGGGGACCCTTTGCCAAGGTAGGGAGTCAACATCGTCCTCTGGAGTCTCTGTTTCCTACTTGCTATTTTGGAAAATGTAGTTGCCATTGTTTTGAATTTTATCTTTTCACTTGAGAAGCCAGAAACCAGAAAACCAGAAGAATTTCTGGATGTGTTTTAGTTGTGTGGGTGTGCAGTGTAGAGAAGGAATGCATTCACACACTGTATGACCACATTTCCATAAAGCACTGAGTTTTTTAAATGTGAATGATTATGTGCTATTAGGAAAGGTTGACTTCATTTTTTCCCTCAATTTGGTCTCAAGAATATTGTCCAGTATAATATAGCCATACAATATTTTGAAAAAGTATTCATGTT